>NW_026043698.1:0-22952 GCF_023856365.1 Brienomyrus brachyistius
CATCTTCAAGATAAACAGCGGATGACTACTAACATTTGCGAGTAATCAATGACTGAGCTTCATGTCATGACCATGGTGCTCAAGAGAAGAAAAAATACATAATGTACGTCCACTGATACCAGAACAACCATATAGCTTTATACTAAGACGATGATTAAACGGAAAATTCCTTTACAAAACACTGCCACAAAATCATAGTTTCGCAATATTACATCGTGCAACGGGACACAGTGTAAGTACGTGAAGTCGGTAATTAAATCAAGAAAAAAAAGTGAGAGGAAAAGAATACTTTTCTATTATCATATTTTTCTAACTGGCCAAACTGAGTCATATTTTGATTATACACACTAACAGAAAAACAGTGCAAATCTCCGGTAGTCCGTTTCACTTGCGCTCCGCTATGGGGCAGTAACAAGCAGAGCTTAAGTGTGGAAGGAAAAAAAAAACACAGGACAGCATCAATCCCAACTTCACAAACGCCGGAGATCGAGATGCTGTAAGCATGACAATTAACATCTTTATCCAAGGGAACAGCTGCAAGACACAGATGCCGCGCCTAACAAAGGTAGGATCGATTCCGAAGTTCAGGCATTTACAGACGCGGACTCTTCTGGAGTTGATTTTTTTCGGGAGATACGCATCAACTTCAAAAGTATGAACCGCATTATATCTATATCTGTTATGACGTTGTAGCTATTGATACTGATGCATCACAAAAATAATTTAAATGTTTTTTCATTCTGACATATGTTCGTTCGGACGAGGATTTTATTATATGAGATAAGTTTTAAATGAAAACTTTTTTTAATCTATATGATTAATTCTCGAATCTAAGCCAGACTTCACATAAATCATTCATTCATAAATATAATGGAACATACAACATCCAGGTATCCATGAAATTTATGATCAGGCTATACGTTTGTGATAACAACAAAACAACACAACATGTATATTTACAATATATGGGCCTATTGTTTAATATTGCCTCCAAATTATAGCCAGACAATAACGCAATAGGCCGACATCAAACTATTTTCATGTAAAACAAAAGTGCTGGCAGTTTGCTTGTGCTTACAGACCCCGCCTTGAGCCCATCCAGAAAGATCCCAAAAATAACCGACAAGCAAAGGTTGTAACAATCTGAGCATGTTTAGTTTAATGTAATCAGGAGCCGAATTAATAACGCGAATAAATGATCAAACCGAAAGTCTGTAGTCGGGAATATCCGATAACGTCTTTGACGTGCAGTTAAGATAGTCAGAGGAAAAACCTTGTAGTTTACTTATATATATGCCTAAATATATGAGTGTGTCTCTCCGGTGATTTAATGATGAATATAACGATTACATATCAAATCACACATTAAGCAATTATTATATTACTAGGTTGAACGTTTTCACTATGTCTGTCGTCACCTTGATTTCACGATTTTGACTATTCTTCTTATCCCAGATTGAACAAGTCATTGTGGCGATGCAAGATCCCGACATGGGGATAAAGATGAAGAATCAAAGACTGTTAATCACAGTGATTCCACATGCGATGACAGGTGCACGATACATATTTTACTTTTTAAAAATAATTTTTCGTGCCGCCCGGGTTGTCTTACACCCGGCCGTGCAGTGTCCCGGGGGCCGGGTCCTAATGGTCATTTAAGCCCTTCACAGGAAAGCCCATACATCGGCGGTCTTCGGGAATCCTGTGCATTAAGACTGTCATCGATCTCCTTGCGCTCATATTTATTTATGTAATTTATTTATCGAGTTCAGCGTTTTTGATTTATGACGGCTTAATGCATTTCTCGACTCTAACTAGATGCCTTCCTCGCTATGCCTTCCCAGGAAATGATATCGTGGAGTGGCTAATTCAGAAGTACTCCATCATGGAAGAAGGTAGGGCCGAGAAGTATGTAGGGAAGCGTTACCTGGTGCTCTTATGTGAGGTTAATCGATTGTTTTTTTCCCTTCGTGACGACGATGGCGCCCCTGCTGGCGAAAGACGTCATCAGGTTTTTTTTTTTTTGTAATAAAATAACAGAAATAAACGAGTCTTTTGAATAATAAATACAAATGAAGTAATAGAATTTGTCATCCATACAACAGATTAGCCTAGCTGCATTTATGTGTAAGCATATGCAATTCACGTGTCTGACAGAAGCATGTTCTGTTCCATTGATATTGCTGAGCCTGTGAATTAATAAATGTCAGAATTGAGCTTGTCCATAACATAGACACCCCATTCGCCTGAAGCTTTTGGGATTTTCTTCCCCTGGCGTCAATTTATCTGCTGAATTATTTATCTTTCTGCTGAGAGGCTATTAGTACAAATAATCTGTAGGCCAGTCCCGAGTCGCGCCGCTACGCATGCTGAGCTGTACGGTTTGATAGTCCCGATGCAAACTTCGCTGATAGCCAGAGGCAGTCAGTCATGCCTGGAGAAATATCGCTATCCGTCTCCCTCATTATGCACTTCTGCAAGACGCTGTTGTCCTGAATTCCCGGGCGATGCAGATGAGGTTTTAAATAGCAAGGGAGCAGATTTCCCTGATTTACAGCCCAGATTGGAAAAGAAGTCGGAATGGAAAGGAGGGGACTTTTAGGCAGTAGATGGCAGATGCATTAACAGACTTGAATGGGCAAAAAACCTGTTGCCCCGGTAAGCAGTTACCCCTCCCTGTAAACACTAGGCTTCCCCCTAGCAGCGCTGTTGCTGCGCCGGTCTGAAACCCCCGGGAGCGCCTGACTGCCAATGGCCGCGGAGGCAGCCGGAAAGTGGAAAGTCCCAATTACTCGTAATTAATTATAGTTCCGATGAGGAATGCACCATCCCCGCGGCTTATTCTGTGCACCATGTCAACGTTTTTTCCAGTTACTTGCTATACCGTAAAATAAAATATAATATGCCTACTCAGTTTCTAGTTATCGTGTGTTCTACTGTATTCCACTGACAAAAATTTTGAGAATTACTATGCCTAAATCTGGGCTACGAGTAGTGGATTTGTTTGAGCTTTGAGTAGTTTACGTGGAAATGAGTGACCACTTTGTGTGTTTTCAGAGGCACTTCATGTGGGGAATCTGATCGTGAAGCACGGCTACATTTACCCCCTAAAGGACCCCAGGACGCTCGTCCTGCGGCCCGACGAGACGCCGTATCGCTTCCAGGTAACCTAAAACCACGGTTTCTTCAGATGGAGGGCAGCGCGAGAGGGTGGTGGCCATGTGGGGGGGCACGCATATCGAAACTATTCGTTGGAGAGACTGCGGAATTACCGTGTAGGACAGTATTTCTCAATCTGGTCCGGGCTCCAGAGCTGAGAGGGTGCAAAAACGTAGACTGTCTGGTAGGGAGCTGGGAGGGAGCAAAAACGTGGATCATCTGTGTGTCGCCGAGGACCGGATTGGGAAACACTGATGTATGAGAACCAATGCCAGTTAAAGTAGCAAAATGCCTTCCACCCGCCTTGTCCCTGACATGTTAAATCACAAAGCACCTTTGTCACGCTGCTTCTGAATAGTTTCAAATGACAGCATCTCCTTTTTGCTAGACTCCGTACTTCTGGAGCTCTCAGCAGTGGCCAGCCTCCGAGCTAGATTACGGTGATTACCAATTATTAATCATGTGCTCGCCTATTACATCATTACTTCCCTTTACTAGAATAATAGAAAAACACAGTTTCTTGCCATGTCTTTCTTTTGCTCTTCTAAAGCGATTTATTTGACTAAGAAGAATATCAGAAAGCAAGGGCAGCTGATAGACTATGAAAAGGTAAGAGAAAATTTTTATTTATGTACATTTCAATGCTATTCTTATTCGCTGGTCTGAAGCATTGCTTGATGAGATCATGTGATAGCTGAATGCTCATGGGAGTTTTACTTACACAAAATATTATGAGGGTAGAAGGAAAAATGATTGGTTCAGAGAGATAACCAATTAGATTGTACATGAGGTGGATCCGAGCAACTAGAGGAGGCAGGAGCAACCAATCAGATGTCTTGGTCCTGCCTCCTCTGCAATCTGATTGGTTATCTATCCGAACCAATCATTTTCCTTCTGCCCTCAGAACATTTTTGTGTAAGAAAACCTCCCACCAATTATGCACATAGTAGGATCGCACATAGACATCCACCAACTTGCCGCCATGTTGCGTCAGGGTCAACGCATTTTAGGTTCTCATCAGTAAGAGGGTTTGTGAATCCGACACTGCCAGCTGATATCCTGGGAGGGGTTCGGCCTGTGAGTCATAACGTGAACCCATGCAGCAACGCAGCCAGCCGTGCGACCTGGCAATGTCGCATTTAAACATCGTCTCCGCAGGACAGCTACAACATGTTGCACAAACGGATCAACCACACCTGGGACTTCGTGGTGATGCAGGCGAAGGAGCAGCTCAGGTAAACCCCACCCCAGCCCGGGAATACTGTCGCATCGAGCTATGAAATCAATTTCATAAATGCACACAAGGGGACAGATGAGAATGGATGAATAAATCTCGTATTAAGAGGATGATGATGTTACCTAAATTAAAAAGTAACATGGTGTGTGGTCATAATTTCCCTCCTATCTGTTAAATCAGACCTCAGCCTAAACACTAGAGTCGGAAATCCATTTCTAAGTGAAAAAGGAAACAGAAAAATGAAAACCCTACCTTGCAGTTCAGTGATTACCGCTATATGCTAATTACCCAGTATGCTTTCTGACTCTCCATCGACTGCTCTGCTCCTACCAGGGCAGCCAAACAGAGGCGCAAGGCGGACCGCATCGTGCTGGAATGTCAGGAACAGGCCTACTGGCTCGTCAACAGACCGCCAGTAAGCACCTCCCCCGAAACCCCTGACTCCCTACATCTGCCCCGGCGAAAACCCAGTATGCTGTGATTAGAGTAAAGCACACACTGGGTAAACCTGAACTCAATGCACCTTGGCAGCTCGAATATCGCCTCAGGCTGGGGGCGATTCTAGGATTTTTTTGAGGTTGTGGGGCAGAGTGGTGGCTCTGGGCCTAGGGATCTGTGCAAGCAAGTGGAAGGTTGTTGGTTCAAATCCTGTGAATGCCCAGAGTGATTCTACTCCGTTGGGCCTTTCAGCAAGGGCCTTAACCTGCAATTGCTTTGTCCTGGGTATGACATTAATCTACATGCAGGCCTGTTAGGAGATCCTTCAACTTACAGGGGAAACTTGGCAGGATTGGCAGGAAGGCATAGGCAGGGTCCCATTCCCCCACAGAGAGCTGGGGGGTTGTGCAGTTCTCTCCCACGACAACGGGTTTGTTCAATGAAGGAAGGCAAAGGAAACATCTGTAAGGACATATGGAACATTTCCGGTATAATTTTCGATCTCCGTCATCTCCAGAGCATTGAGCTCAGCAAAATTCACGGGGGGGGGGGGGGGGGGGGGAGTTTTATCTTCGTTAAGTAAGACACACAGAGTGTCTCCATGCATACTTTGTGGGGGAGGAATATATCACTTCAGGCCTGATAACCCACTACTGCTTCAGTGTGATCATGAAATATTTACTTAGCTGGGAAGAAGCCTATGTTCTGTGGGACGAGAGCTTTCAGAAGACAGACAGGACAGCAGGCTGCGGGAATGAGCAACTGCACCCTCGCTGAGTGTAATTTGGAGTTCATGAATAACACAGGAGAGTGGAGAATGAAAGTGTGGGACAGGAGCAGAGTGT
This sequence comes from Brienomyrus brachyistius, assembly GCF_023856365.1. NCBI lineage: Eukaryota > Metazoa > Chordata > Actinopteri > Osteoglossiformes > Mormyridae > Brienomyrus > Brienomyrus brachyistius. The sequence goes on from NW_026043698.1 coordinate 5,680, forward strand.
GGTGTGTATCTGGCTTAATCCCGGCCGTCACTAGGGCCCCTTTCTGCTGGGTGCGCAGCATCTCTCAGGGCTAATAAGCATCAGCGTTTATGTGGGCCATTATCCCCATCCGGGGCGGCATCAGGAGGTGGGAATGGCAGCCACGCAGCTGCGGATCACATCCTAAATTCAGCTTATTTTGCAGATGTACCTTTTATTGAGACTAGAGCAGTTGGGGGTTTAGGGACTTCTCTCAGGGGTCCAGTGGTGATGTCACTCTGCTGACTGTGGGATTTAAACCGGCAACCTTCCAGTCATAGGCGGCGACTGCCAACCCGCTCAGCCACACACCACCTTCATTGATGAAACCCACCGTTTTGACGCCAATTAGACGGAAACACAGTTGAGCCAAAAACCACGCAGCGTAGGGCCCCCCAGTCAGGTGCTGCTCGTGTTTAAAAGGCAGGGACGCTCTGCACTCTGGTACGGCCAGGTGGACGGGGGAAGCTGGGGGGGGGGGGGGGATTAAAACCAGCAAATGACAAAATGGCCGCTTCCTGCCTCCTTTCTCTTTGCCCGAGAAACACGAGACGCATCGCTAAGACTGGTGATGCTTGGATCTGGGAGAGAGGAGTGCGAAGGGACTGGGAGACGGCCTGAAGCTAAAATGCAGACATGCTGTGTTTGCGTCTCCCCCCCCACCACCCCCCCACTTGTTGGGCCTTTTAAACGAGCTGGAAGAGGATCCCACCTCCGGAATACCGGATCCATTATCTGACCTCTATTCCTGCGGCTCAGGCTTAATGCTGCATGTTAGCGGAGAGATAATGGATGTAATTGCAAATAGCAGCGTAATAATTTGCCAAATAGTCTCTCTGCTGTTAAGTCCTGAGCTGATCTGAAGCACTTTAATTGGGATTTAAGGAAACCATGTTAAATCAGATTGCATTCAGTATCGACATTTGGTTAGTTTATTCTGTAAAGCAGGGTACCCCAGTCCTGATCATGGATACTGTGTCACCGACTGGCCCTCCAGGACCGAATGGTCCTTTTGGAAAGCTGTCACACTGTCCCCTACTGGGCAGTGTCGCCATGGGCTGTACCCAGTGGCATCATGGGAAATGTGACCAGTAGTGCTAAGGGGTATTAATGCAGCGTTAGACCGGCGTCAGTCTGCTTGAGAGAAACGAGCTCACTCTTCATCTGAAGTTCAGCTAAGGATTTCTCACCCTCTGATTTTCTGCAGCCGGGAACATTCAGCGTTCAAGAACAAGGCCCTGAGCGAAGGAACCGGCACAACTCCCGAGTCCAGCTGGTCTGAGCTTTTTATTAAGCATATACATTTTTTCCGTAATGCCAGTACCTGCTGTTTATCGCCTCTGTCAGTCACAGGACCGGATCCGGGCAAACAAGAGAGCCGCTCGGGGCCTAGATAAGATCAAAGTCATGAAGAAAAAATATGTATATTAATATCTATATATATATGGCAGCTATAGGCAGAATAGGCTGTTGCCTTGGGCCCCCAAATTACCCAAGGAAGTGAAGTGATAATCAGTGTTTTTGGTGGGAGGGCATCCGAGGGAAGCTCGTGTGTGAGTGTGACAGCACTTCGTTGTGCTCATCTTTCTGTCTCACTTCTTCCTCACTTCCTGCTCTCGTTTTCCATGCTAACGTAAGTACGTCAGCAGTCCCACAATACATACTCGTAATAGTGCTATATTATTCATGGTTTCTAGACTGGATGTCTGCTTAGTAAAGCCAGGAGCTGAGTGTGAGCAGAATTCCTACTGTCTGATTCCTTGCATGTGATTCGCTCGTGGGAGTTTTACCCTCACAAAAATGTTCTGAGGGCAGAAGGAAAAATGATTGGTTCAGAGAGATAACCAATTAGATTGTAGAGGAGGTGGGTCTAAGGAACTAGAGGAGGCAGGAACAAGACATCTGATTGGTTGACCCCCCCCCCTCCTCTAGTTGCCTGTATCCACCACTTCTACAGTCTGATTGGTTATCTCTCTGAACCAATGAACCTTGTGCCCTCAGAACATTTTTGCGCAAGTAAAACTCCCATAAACATGTGGCTTATATCATGTTTAGAGACGGTTTTGTTTCTTCCTTCTTTACAGAACAGAACGCGGACTACTACAAAAGAGAGGTAAGCCTGAAAGAATTTAGAGTGAACCTATTTCAGCTGATGGGATGGTTGCCAAGAACAACCAAAGAGGGTGATTAAGTGGGCTCTTAAGAATGCTGTCATAAGAAAATTGCTTCGGAAGGATCTACATCTGTGTTGTCGTTTTCTTTTGTTGGCTCTCAGATATTGACAAATTCTGTTTAAAGGTACAACAGCATGGCTCTTATCAGGGCTTGGATGTGTACCATGCTGTGCCTTTTTTCTGACTCTTATATTCCCCGTGTGATTTTTCATGGCTCCCGACACCAGATTGAACACATCAGGAAATCCCTGGGCCGCTCGAGGGTCAAGTCCTCCATCTGCCTGGAAAGGTTGGATAACAGCCTCCCCCACCTACCCCCCCCCAACACCTGTGATTCAGCCTCAGTCCCAGCATAGCTGGGGGACCACTGGTTCGACACCAGTCCACATTAGTCCCTAACTGGGGGATATCTCTGGGTATTCTGTATACTGTGCCTCTGATTGGTGGGGGGGGGGATCTATTTCATGTTAATTCTGACAAAAATGCTGGGGACTGCTCTTTGTGAAAATCTAACCTCGTTATTTCGTTCTTTCGTCCATCTGCCCATCCATCTTTCACCATAAATCTCAGAGTCACACATATCCTGGATTAATGATGCCTAACTAATATTGAAACCGGTTGACTATTAAACTGAATTGAACTGTATTTAACTGCAAATAATTACTTAATATTGATCAGAAGGTCGCCGGTTCAAGCCTGGCTTCAGCACACTTGTGGGTCCTTGAACAAGGCCCTTAACCCCCAGGTTCCTGGGAGCCTCTACGGGCAGCTGCCCTTTGCTACCAAGCTTTCTCTCACCTATGGAGAGCAAGATGGAGGAGATGAAAAGAGAATTTCCTTATAGGGTTCAATGACGTATAATCATTTCGTCACCATTTCGAGCTCCAGTTTGCTGGAATATGCCAGCATTGAACCTGAATATTTGATGACTTGCAAGGATTATAGAAAGTAGGACTAAAACTGGGAATGGCTGGTCTTCTGTGTTCAGCTTCCTTAAGTTCAGCGAGCAGTACCTGAACCATGACCCCATGATGCAAGGCTGCCCCCCCAGCAACCCCTGGATAACAGATGACACGGCACTCTGGACGCTGAATGCCGACATGTGAGTGTGCGTTACCGCGCCCCATCCTGCCTCTTCAGGGCCACACCCCCAGAGGTGACTGTCGTCTCTTCACTTCCACGCCTCCTGGTGCAGGGTGGAGACACCCACCAAGCTGCGGGTGGAACGATGGGGGTTCGGCTTCACGGAGCTCCTTAGGGACCCTCTGGGACGGTGCAAGTTCAGGGAGTACCTGGAGAAGGAGTTCAGTGGTGAGCAGCATGTAGACCCCCCCGCCCAAGTAGATCAGCTTCATGGAGGCATCGTCAGCAAGTAAGAATCATATTCATTATTTGATCACTGCGGGCCTATTTGGGCAGTGTGTGACTCAGCAGATTGGGATTCATTGCAGGAGGTCATCAGCTCAAATCCCAGAGTCAGCTGAGTGACCTCACTATTGGGCCGTCGATCAGTTACTCCAGGGACTGACTGACCCTGCCCTCTCAAAAAAAAAAAAAAATAGGATCTAGCATCTGCTAAATTAATAATCATGATCCCTCTATGAAAGGCAATTCTCCTCCATATTGGCATCGTGATGAGCGCCTCCTGCAGGTAGCTGATGCATGCGCTGTTTCATTCACAGTGGAGAACCTCTGTTTCTGGGAGGCCTGTGAGGACATCCGGCACGGCGAGAGCGCTACGATCCCGCAGAAGGTGGAAGAGGTCTACAAGTGAGTGCGACCTTGTGGCCCAGTGGGACAGTTTGCATCCCAGTTGAATTTAGAGCAGGCCCTGATGTGGCACTTGCTTACTCCCAGTGGGACTGCAAAGCTCAGGCTCATCACTTCCTTCCCCCCAGGCAGTTCCTGGCCCCGGGAGCCAGCAAGTGGGTAAACGTGGACAGCAAGACCATGGAGAAGACCCTGCAGGGCATGAAAAGCCCACATCGTTTTGTCCTGGATGACGCCCAGATGCACATCTATTTCCTGATGAAGAAGGTAGGAGCATTAACTGTGCACAGCCATGAAAGTGGATGACAGCTTCATTAAAACGGGCTCTCGGCCTCTCCTCTCACCCTCAGGACTCCTACGCCCGCTATTTAAAGTCCGATCTCTACAAAAACATGCTGGCTAGAGCCATAGAACCACAAGAGACCAAAAAAAGGTAAAACTATTATCTTCTATAAAAGGGGTCTTTCTGTAATATATTCCATGTATTTTATATAAGGGGATAAGACTCATATTGGTGTGGGATACACACAGGTTCTGTTTCTGGGGTTGTTAACGATTAATTCCAGGGATTTTTGGGCTTAGTGTGAACTGCTGGCTTCAGCTTAGCTTCGTCACTAAGACTACACAGAGTTCTGTAATGTTAATTGCTTTTGCGTCCCCTGTGATGCTCTCCAGTTTCTGTTTGTAATTCCACGGTAGTCAAGGATTTTCCAACATGGCTGACTTAGAAAAGGCAGTGCCACAAGTGTTAGCGGAACGCTAACATGTTCTCCTTCCCATCATGCCCCAGTGTCTTTCCCTTTGTGAGACGCCAGCGGCACTCCAGCCGTAACCCTGCCCTTTTCGCCCAGGCCTTAGAGGACAACGGCAAGACCAAGTCCCTGGGGTCACCAGCAAGTCCCACAGCAGCCTGCTCTTCCTAACACTGCCTCCTGGGGGGGGGATGCACTCTGAGCTCACTGCTGCCCCACAGAGGCTGTTTGGGGGCGGTGCTCTGCTGCTCTATTTGACGCAGTCTTCCAGGATTTTTAACTTCGGATGTATTTTTATTATAGTGTCATGTTAAATAAGAACAGACTAAATTATGGTTTAGATCAGAAGTGAGAAAAGTCCTGTGTCTCTATATATAGGAAAAGTTTATTTCATTAGTAACAGACAAACCATAGTTGAGCCAAATATTGCCTTATTACTAAGTAATAAACATCTGCATACAACTTTCACTGAAACAATGGTTGTAATAGATAAATAGCCATTTAAAACTTGGCATTTAGCTCAGTGCTTATAATGTGGATTGTGTCCCATATTCCAGATCAAAACTGTGCAGTTTCGAACCTGCATCATGTCTGCTTCAGATTCCAGCAGCTTCTCTCATCCTTTGTTCATTTACTTCTTCAGCATTTCTCAATAAATTAAGCAAGTTTTTAATTCACCTTTAGTGGAATTCTGTCACTTAAATACCAAAATAGAATAACACAGGTGTCGTACTTTTCAACCATTTTTCTTTTGGCTTATAAACGGCATGTGCTACTCTGAGATCACTGACCTGCTGGAGATGTGGTTCGGAACCGCAGGTGACCTCGAGTTCTTTTTTTTTTCCTCCGTGGAGGGAATCAAACAACAAAAGAGATTAGCCAGAGATCCACCCTGCACGGACTTGCTGGTATGATGGGAACGGGACCTAGATTTACTGGAAGCACAAAGAGAGCAAACTAAATTCTGCCCAACAGACAGGCGGAACAAATCGCTACAAAAGGTTTCAGTCACCTGTCTCCCCTGCCAGGACAGCACCTCCCTCCCACAGCGCACCAACAATACATTATACTATTATACCGTGTCTTGGAAAAGTATTGGAATCCTACTTAGTGTTTTAAAAAGCAGCACATTTCTAAATTATCTATATCCCAGTCCCTGAAAGCTATAACTAAAGATTACTGAGGGTAAGATGAATCTCTGCTGCATCTCATAAGTTCATTAAAAATCGAAACTTCCTTTCTTTCAGAACTGAATTTTCTGCCATGTTGGTCTTTAAAATTGTCCATTCGGCTCCAACAAGCTTTCGAACTCCAGTTTGAATGAAATATTGGGCTGCGAATGTGAAGTAGACAGGGTCATGGTGAGGAATGCGTCAGGAATATGGGGCGTGTCTGGAAGTCTGTGTCCATCACCAAAGCCTGTGATATTCATTATTGGCGGTTTGTTTATTGGCTGCTAAGGCTCACAATGGAAGCTCAATACTAAGTGTTTTGAATTACTGAAGTTTGCATGTTGACGGAGCCGGGATGGATGGATGGATGGATAGATAAATGTTTAATAATACATGCAGTACAAGTGTCAAACTAACTTTACCAGACAAGCCCATTAAAACGAGGCTCTCAGTTTCTCTTGAAATTCTTATGTAAAAAAAAAAAAAAATAATAATAATAAACTACTTTGCATGTTACTTTTTAATAGATTTCCTTTTTAAAAAATTAAATCTGACTACGCAAATCCTTCAACTCCTACACTACCCATCAAGGCAATCCTCAGGATTCCAGCAGCACAGAGTTAACTGATGTTCTGCGCGGTTCTTAAAAATGCATGAAACTCGCGAGATAAAAATAAAACAACCGCAACAGAGAATACTGAAATTCCGTCTTCATATTACTGAAACATACAGGATTAAGAGACAACATGAAGTTGGGAAAAGGATTGGTGGGGGGTGGGGGGTGGGATTAAAGGCACTGTCAGCATAACATCATAAAGACGGCACCGATGTCCATTTGCCATGGATTATGTTGTATTCTGCGACTAAAAAGGACCCATAATCTGATTAAGTTCACATCAGACTAATGAGTGAATCTTCTCTGACAGCATTACTGACGCATAGCCCGCCATCCAGAGCTGCATTAGTGCGTTATGGGTTTCTAAGGCCCACCTTAACACAGCAGGGAAACACGTGCTGCTTAGTACGCTATTTCTCGGATCTGTAACATCGTAAGGTCACAGTACAACGTCGTGTCTTTCTGCAACTTTATAGCAGGGCTGAACAGCCAGGTGGCATTTTGGGCATTTTCAAGGTGAGCCGATGGGTAGGCGAGCCGGCAAAAATCTTGGGGAACCCCCCCCCCCTTTCCCAGTCAGCAAAATTTATTGCACAGCAAAAGTTATGGAGACCCCAGCTCTGTAAAATTTACTGTGGGAGTCCAAGGAAACTTTAAAAACACAATATCTCAATCTCCGGAGTCCTTTAAACCTAAAAAATATACAAAGAAATCTATGCTGTGATTCTGCTAGAGAATTTGGGCCCCATGAATGCATATCATATTGGGCCACAAACCCACACCAATGCAGTTATGTTCCAAGTTTTTTACTGTCCTAATCTCCCCCCCTTAACTGCGCCCCAGACTTGATGTTCCACGTTACAATTTCAACCAAATGTTGTGTGTTAAAAAAAAAATTAAATTGTGCACCAAAATTTTTTAACATGAAAGCAAGCATTAATAAAACTTAATCAAATGTTGATTTTTTTTTTTTTATATATAGAATTTCTCATTGTTTTGCTGATATCTGGGAAAACTGGGTTCATGGATCGGGATGGAAAGGCATGTTCAACGCACATTTTTTTTTAAATATTGATTTCCAGCAACTAATAAGCAAATCGAGGGAAATCTGCAAGGTACAAATCTGCAAGGTACAACAGAACCGTTCATCTCATTTCTACCCCGTCAAATCGCGTCCCAGGCTTTCTGGACCTCCCACTGAAATGCATTCAGCGACATCCACCTAAACAATTGCATTACCCCGGCAACGGGACTGCAGTAATCTCATTTAGTCTGAGAATTTGTGTGTCAGAAGGTAGAAAATTAGGATACGGACACGTTGCTCAAAGAGTGCCACGGAGTCACCAGCAGTATCATCAAACACGCCATTTAATACAATAATTTTTTTATCATTGTTTGTATAAATACAAATGATTCTTATTAAACAGCATGACTGACTCGTGCAATACAAATAGGCATATGCATCAAAACCTTTATTAGATTTCAGAAATCACAGAAGAAAATCAAGCTTGGCAAAATAAAAATTATGCAAAATTATCCAGTATATTTCAGCCGTTTCTATAAATGTACGCTAAGGTGGTACTTGCCAACGCCGAAACAATTCTCTCATCCAGTCACAGTGCTCTTTAAAATGGAGATACTTTAATTTATTTAAGGTTGAGTTAAAACACGACATTTAATATTCAGAATAAAATCAAAATCTGATAAGGGATTCACATCGTTTACCGTTTAACTGGTATGTCCATTTTCGATAGGCTTGTTGGGTGGGTAAAAACCCTATTTAACTGATCAGGGTCACTTAGGCAAGTTCACCTTAATTAAAAACAAAATAACTAAACAGCACATAACTAGTCAAAGTGTAAACTCTGCTGTTGGCAAAAACTGTACGGCTGGACCCCCAAGGGCACCAGCGACTGTAGGGCCTTGCTTGGCCAGTAGGGGGCCCCCTTGCACGTGACATTGCAAGGATTTGTAAGTTGTAGGGCGCAGATGGGAAACGAGGTGGGGTAAGAAGCATTTAAAGTGCGGAGCCACATACAGCCATGGGGGTGGGTTTGGGTTTCTAGCACAGCCTGCAAAGACCAGAATAAGTTCCTTTCCTCAACACACTAGCGCCCCCTTGGCCAAACACGACCCATGGTCACCTTGCAAATCATTAAGCTGCCCTGAACCCCACTCTGCTTTCAGTAAGTGCCATTTAAAAACAATGATATACACACATTTTCAGGAGAGCACCTGTGAAGTCACCCCCCCACACACACACACACACACTACTGGCATTGTTTGGCACCCGACCCATGTAAACCTGACCCCGATTTGCATAATTTATTCAGGTATATATCAGAAACCAGGGTTTCTGCCACCTAGAGGCTGTACGGCGCAACAAGAGACAAATCGCCATCAAAAACACAGGACCTGGAGAATCACCCGGGGTGGGGGGGATACATACTGTCACGTACTGGCGTGGGTGGGGGAGGACGCAGGCAGTGTGGCAGTCAGCCAATGGGCGAATTCACGAGAAAAAACACTGTATGTTAAAAACCGCTAGCATCCAGCATGAGAGAAAAAGGTCAAAGCGAGTCAGGGTTTTTCCGGGGGGGGGGGGGGGGGCAGGGTTGGTCTTACCTACACTGGCATGGGAGGGGTGGGAGGCATTGGTTAATGGTACAATGTGCAAGACAATTATCTGGGAGAGGAAAATTAACTTCCCCTAAAGTAAAACTAAAGTCACAAGAAAACTGTGGTACCCTCTGTCAATAGACCACACTCAAAAAACTCTGAGTAAAAGAGGAACGTTATTGGCCTGGCTAATCTCTCTCTCTCTCTCTCTCTCTCTCTCTCTCTCACACACACAGCTTGAAATGCTTTTTACACATTTACACTAATGTATATCACAATGCTACCAAAGCTTTGCAAATGACCACAGAGCGGGACTGACACCCAAGTGTGTGTAGAACCACACACACACACACACACACACACACTCACTCTCTCTCTGAAGTGCTTTAAAAACATAACGGATAAATTATTTTATGTGCAAACTGGGAGGGGGCAACAAAAAGTCGCAAAACACACATGGAATCGATCCCCTCCCCCATCACAACCAACCCTCGGTGAACGAAACCAGAAAGTCAGTCATTGGCATCCCGGGTTCCGGACTTTGCTGAAATGCACGACCGGTGCGGGTTCTGGCGGGGGCTGACTGGGGGCAGGGGGGGTTGGCCTGGTGAGCAGCGCGGCAGTCGCCTTCCACGCATCACGTCTGTGCCAGCTGCAGCTCCTCCAGGCCGTCTTTGCCCAGGTGGTAACGGGCCAGGTCCTTCCGCGTCACCAGTCCCACCACCTGGGCACCGGGAACATGATTGGTACGTAGAACAGGGCATAGATAGCTGGTTATGTTATGAGGGAGGGGTGGGAGTAGCACAGGAAACCAGGGTGATAACCTTGATCTAGATGGATGCCCAACGGCCACTGGCTGAAAACCGATGCAGTAATTTTCGAATTTTACAATGAGAATGGAGATATGTGCTGGAGATGACGAAGGCCTGAGGACCTCGCAAGGCAGACGCACCTGGTTGTCACTGTCCACCACAATGAGGTGCCGCAGACCAAGGGCCCTGAACAGCTTGAAGACACGAGGAAGCGACGTCTCCTGAAAAAGAGGCAGAAGAACACAGTCGCAGAACATGACTGTTTAGTCAAATGTGTCTCTGGTTCTCAAGGACCAAGACCAAGGCTGAGACTGAGACTAGTACCTGCGTGACAGTGTAGGGGGTGGGATTCATGAACTCCGTCAGGTCCATCATGCACTCCCTCTCGTCTTGGGACACATGGATGGACTGGATCGGAGGGAAGCGAGGGTAGGCATCCCGGAAGTCCTTCAGCTGCAGTTTGCGCAGATTGAGACGAGAACGAGCCCGTTCCACAAACACCTGGTTGAAAAGAGTACACCGGTCACAACGTGGATGAGCACACTTCTCATTGGCTTGCTGCACTGACATTCGCAACCGTGTACGCAGTAAACAGACCCCTCATTGGTCAATCGCACTGTCATTCACAGGCATGCATATACACCAAGCACCCTGATAGGTGTTAGTGTGGACAGACATGCTCCTTATTCAGCTGACCTCTGCAGGAACCTTAGGTCACACTCACCTTGTGTTTCAGGAGCACGATAAGCTGGGAACGCAGGATTAAGCCACAGATTTTCCCTGGCTAAGAGCACAAAATTCAGATTAGCAAAGCCCCAAAGTACATCATGTGACAAATCTCCAGGAAAACAAAATCACCCCTAGTGGGAGGGACATACCTCACAGCCATCACTCAACCCGGAGACTACAGGGAACCCGTTGTGATTGGTCGAGGTGTTGCTGAGCACATCCACAATAGTGCCCACTTTCTCCACCAGGTTGAAGCAGGTTACTGGAGAGCTCATAACCTCCCTGAATGGACAGACACACCAAACCTGAATATACAGTGAGAATGAAGCACCAATGTCTTGCTAAAGGCGTGTACTGGGCTCATTGAAGCATTAGCAGGGAAAATCCTGTAGGGGGCAATATACCTGGCAGTCAGGGAGTGGGAGGTGGCTGGGGCATCCCAGTGCAGGAAGGGCACACTCTGCAGCTTGATGTGGATGTCGTATAGCCCCTGTGGGAAAATTCGAGTCACTCAGAAGAGCTTAGGATCACATCTGCACAACATTCACAAGCTGCCACCCCTTGAAGTTTTACTTCCTCTAAGCAGATTTGCTGGCACATTGAGGAACAGAGAAGCGAAACGAGCTGTCACAGCATGATGTGCCACCTTAAGTTAGACAGCTGTGCAAAAACAACGGAAGGGTTCTCAAAATCAGTCACTGGAAGGACAGATGAAAAAAAGATGGCGTCAGACTGGTGGCTAGCTGCACCACCCACACCAAAAGCAAACATGAGACCGGAGCAGTTAACGAAACACGACTGGCCCGATTCCAAGTTCTGCACGGTCTGAAAGGCGATGAGCTCATCACTCACTGACAGGCTCACACATAATGCCAAATGGACCAACCCGCTCCAACCCGAAACGTCAACACTGACCTCCACGAAATAATCGCCCACGATCTTCGCCGTCATCAGAACCAGCATTATGGGTAGGCCGTAGGTGACATTTCCGGTGGCTTCCACCATGATGACAGTCAGGCTGAGGGTCATCCTCACGATCCCACCTGGCAAAGACCTTCGTAAACAGACGCAAACCCGAAGCCTCATGTGCCTCCATGCACCTCTAGACGAGCTCTGAAAAGCAGGCTGACCGCGGACGGACACTCACCAAGCTGGGCGGCGGCTCCAATCAGAGCGTACTTCCCAGGGTCGGCCAAGGTCTGTCAAACGAAACGCCACAAATCATAAAACATGCTCATTCAAAAACTTCGAGGGGGCTTTACTTCCAACAAACATTATGTTAAACTACATCTATGCCGACATGACGCTGGGCGGCCCAGGAAATCGATACAGCACTAACCAATAGGGCACCTTCAAAGAGTCACGTGACTGCTTAAAGAGTAAATCTGATTGGACAACAAAGAGGAAATCAATCTAAAGCGGGTGTTGAAGGAGGCCCTCTGACTTCTAAAGACCCCGTTCAATTTCCTTAATATATCAAAACCTGCAGCGTTTCCATTAAAGTTCTGCACAAACAAGCAAATTTGTTGACAAAGTGAAATTGCATAAAGGGTGTTTCCATTAAGTAACATCATGGAAACAACACCTGCAATTTATGATTCCGTGCCTCAACATGGATTGAGCTTTTCATGAGATACGAGCTCTAGAACCAAGTCATCGTGTCCTACACAGCAACAAGTTCGCAAAATCGGCTTCCATTTCAGTTTTGCGAATCGCCACAAAAACCACTTCAATCAAACTGAAAGCGTTTGAGGGCTTGTCCTCCTGAAATATAATCGTACCCATTAACGGATTTTCAGTTTTGCTTCTTCAAAATGTGCAAAAAAATCAAGGTCAGTGGAAAACGTCGCCACTGTGAGGTTTCTCTCTGCTGAGGGAAGAGTTCTGCTATCGTGACGGCCCCTCCTCCGCCAGCGGACCACGCCGCCTCACCGGCTATACGGCGCTTCCCCAGGAACGGCGACCCGTCCTGATGTACCTGTATGGAATTGTGCGGCGTAATGGAGGCCAGCAAAATGCCAAAGAGCCGCCCCCAGGCGGCGCCGATGAGCAGCGAGGGGATGAAGACCCCGGCGGACACAGTCAGGCCGTATGTCCAGCAGGCCAGGAAGAAGTAGGTGATGGTGAAGATTCCCAGGGTCACGGGATTGTAGGAACCTGCCGGGGGGGGGGGGGGGGTGGTGGTGGTGGAATTCATCACCTAAGTCAGTGTTTCCCACGTTTTTGCTAAAATGTTGATCATGTAGTTGATCCCCAAGAACGCTAATCTAGCGAAACCAGCTAGTTTTACTTGATTCACCCTTGTAATGAGGATACAGGTGTACAGAAATTATTTCATGATGAATGGCATTTTTCATATGATCATTTCCATTTTTCTACCTGGTGTAAAGTGCAATTTGGAGCCGATCAAGACCAAGCCATGTTACTTTGGTATGTCTTTCATCCACTAGAGGGCATGGATGAACACAGTTTAGTGCCGTTCGAACTTGCCTACGGTGGCATTCGTCAGGGCACTTGAGAAGCGCTCCTGTTCTCCCCAGGCAGGGTGACAGTCCCCCCATCCCAAATGAGGGAAGCCTTGAATAATTGAGGAGGATTGTGTGTATGGGTTTAGCTGTCTGTCTGGGAAAACAATCAGCCAGAAGCGGCCCGTAAACAAACCTACGACACGACAGAGGTGGCAGACGAGTCTGACTGTTCAAACAGCTGCCCCGGACCTAGCCAGCCTGTCACCAATATCAAACACAGGTGTTCATTCTAAAGATGGACAACGGACTGTAATTATAATCTCTTCCAGAAGAAGGGCACAACAGGGGCGACCAATCCGGCTTCAGGTCACGACCCATCCTGCCCTGAAACACGTGCTGGAAACTCCACGGACCTGCGGGGCTGTGGAACAGGCTGCGGACACTCCTCTCCGGGGTGTTGAAGACGATCGTGGCCATGGAATTGTACTCGCCATCAGCACAGAACAGCTGTGAGAGGGATAAGTGGAGGTTCAGGCCTGAGGACAGGATACACACCCTCTCAGCTGTTCAGCCAATGAAATCACAGAGAGCCCACCTCCAGCTGCCTTACCTGCAAGGGGTATTCCTCCAGCTGATCCTCCCCCAGGGGCTGGCAGTCGTTGGAGAAGTAGATCATAGTGAAGAACACAGTGGCCGTCACGGCAGCAACCAGTATGGCCTCGATCACCTGCAGGCAGGGCCGGTGGATATACCTGGGGATGGGGGGGGGGGGCATGGTGGCTCAGCTAATGATTTTGTTGTGGGACAACTTTCATTTGCATCAAACCAGTGTGGGGCAGTTTCAAGGTCAGCCCCACAGTCTCGGGATATATTTATTTAATTATTTAATTTCAAGTGTTAAGATGCCTAAGTTTCAGACAGGCGTGACACAGTAAAAACCAAACAGGCCTCACTTACGTGCACACACACAGGCAGAGGTACGCACACACACACACACACACACAGGCACACATGCGCACAGAAGTACGCACACACACACACACACAGGCACACACACGCACACAGGCACACGCACACAGGCACACCTGATCCTGAGGATGGTGAGCCAGTAGTTCAGGACGTTGAACAGTGCTCCCAGCAATCCACCTGCGGGGGGGAAAGAGACATGGGCCCGGCATGAGAAAACCAGAAACAGAACCAGTCCGTTAAGATGTAAAAGAGCAAGGTTTGGGTTTCCACAATAAGACGCTCCCTCTCTCTCTCTCTCTCTCACCGAAGGCTCCCATGACGATAAACAGAGGAATCTCATACAGGTAGTACTCCGTGCTCTGAGGGGGGGGGGGTAAAAAAAAAGAAAAAAAAATCAATACCCAGAATCCTCCAGTCAAACATGCAAATGACAACATCACACCCTACAGGACTACACACATGGGGGCACCTCTTGTTTGCCTCTTTTTTTTTTATTTAATTATATATATATATATATATATATATATATATATATATATATATATATATATATATATATATATATATATATATATATATATATATATATATATATATAGAGTAATTTCTTCTATTTTCTAAAAAGTTACTGATATCTAGTTGGATGGCTAGATGAACACCGCTTCAGTTCCCAAACTTCTCCTCAGGGGCACCTCAGCCGTTCCATGATTTTGTTAAATTTCACCAACAGCTGAATTAAAAAAAGTTAAATATACTGGCTTAAAAAGTCAGTGAGAGACTGACTAGCTGTATGAGGTGTGCTGGTGGCCAAGTCAAAAAAAACACATGGCTGCATTGGACGGTCGCTGCAAATACTAGGATGATTTTAGCAGAGGTTCTGAAATGGCGAAGTTGACACACTTTCACAGGCATAATATCATAGTTTTACACCAACACGAGGATAATCTAAATATCATTTTCTTTGCCTGCCTAAGACTTTTGCACAGTAGTGTATAATTTTTAAAAAAATGGTGAACGTGTTGTGATCCTACAGGAAGCATACAGTGGGCATCCGGGGCAAACGTTTCCCAAAAACTTCAGGCACCGAAGGCGGGAAAAATTCTGCTGCGTTTAAAAAAAATAAAATAAACAACCGTATCTGCATACCATGTAAACTGCTACAGGTGCCTCTCTTGTAACGAGAAACATCCACAACCATGGCTAACATGCCTACCTAAACCAGGAGGCCCAACTAAAACAGCGCGGTACTCATGTCCACCGAGGTGATGACTATATTTCCAGCCCAGGGGGCCTCCCAGGAAAGTCATGCGCTGCGGGGTGGGGGCTGTGTCCAAGTCCCCCAACAAACGTTTCATGGTTTCCTTTCCAACCCATGTGACCAGAAGGCAGGTAAAAATACATCACTGCTCATGTGACAGGGTACCGAGTCGAGCCCTTTCTGGAAATAACAGCTCATCCTTTTCTCTCTCACCCTTGTTTCCCCATAAAGTTCACAGATCAGCCCCTTCTTGAACGGCACGGACAGGAAAGACCAAAACATGTTCGGGAACAGTGTGAACTTGGTCTCATTCTGGATTTTGGTCAAAATTATACCGTCTTCTTTCGCCTTTCCCAAACGAGGTAATGATTATAAAATGCTCTCCACTCTAAGTTGTCCAGACATCCATAAACATCACATTTTCCCCACTGACTAACGGGAGGCAGGAAACCAATGTCAGAGGGTAACGGCCGACATCTCCCAAGAGCTACTTGACTTGCGGACAGCATACCATTGGCCAAGACAACCAGATCAATTACCGATGCCCAATATTTTGATTTTCAAGATTCCATCTACAGACTTTTAAAAAGGACAATCTACATCACAACACCGACAGAAATGGGAAACTTACATCGTTGTCAAAGCGTCCAAAGTTGATGAGACCTGGGTTACTAAAATCTCCCGGCTTGTTGTGGTAGATACTCATGAAGAAGTTCAAGGTGAAGGTCGAGATCATGGAAGCGAAGAACTGAAAGATACGGGTCACTGAATAGTTACATTTCACCAGAGCCCCGTGGCGGGGCAAGGAGATCAGGTATGCTAATCGGAAACGTCACTCACGATTCTCCAGGTCAACATCTGGTTCCAGAAGGAGGCTCCCTCCTCCAAGCTGAAAAGGACACCACCTGCAAAACCGGAAACCATCAGAAACTGCTGCATAACTGCATTACTCACAGATCAGCTCCACTAAACTGGAAATATTCAGCAAAGGTCATACAGGGGTCTTTATTGCAAGGATAAGACTCCACTGGTGTGACTCCATGCCTTTGTGGCATTTTTTTCCTGGATTATTCATCAACACAGAGCCACCTTGTACTTTCCATCCTGAAACCGAAAAATCAATGGCGGAGGCCGAAGAAGCCCAACGCTGACAGGACACTCTAATAACCTTTTTTTTACTCATCATAGCTTCCCTTCTTCCTTGAGGGTAACATTAGATTCTGGAGGCATGGAACTGATCTGAGATCAGAGCTTCGGGTGTGTATATGGGTGTGTCGAGACTAGATGGTCAGTATGGATAACTAAGGTGCACTAAAATTGGGTGAGCAGGCAAGGCATGTCACCCAGGTTGTGTGACAATTATTTTATATATATGTATATATATATTCCATCCACCATCCCTCCTTTACGGAGAACTGCGTTATTTTTATTGTCCATTGCGAAAAAAAAAAACTATATATATATATATATATTTATGGGTGTATCGAGACTAGATGGTCATTATGGATAACTAAGGTGCATTCAAATTGGGTGAGCAGGCAAGGCATGTCACCCAGGTTGTGTGACATTAATTATTTTATATATATGTATATATATATTCCATCCACCATCCCTCCTTTATGGAGAACTGCGTTATTTTTATTGTCTATTGCAAAAAAATAACACAAAAAAACTATATATATATATACACACATATATATTTATGGGTGTATCGAGACTAGTTGGTCATTATGGATAACTAAGTTGCACTAAAATTGGGTGAGCAGGCAAGGCATGTCACCCAGGTTGTGTGACAATTATTTTATATAAATGTATATATATATTCCCTCCACCACCCCTCCTTTACGGAGGACTGCTTTATTATTAATATCCATTGCGAAAAAAAAAACACAAGAAAAAGAAAAAATATCTATATA
>NW_026043699.1:0-22098 GCF_023856365.1 Brienomyrus brachyistius
AAAAAGGTTATTAGAGTGTCCTGTCAGCGTTGGGCTTCTTCGGCCTCCGCCATTGATTTTTCGGTTTCAGGATGGAAAGTACAAGGTGGCTCTGTGTTGATGAATAATCCAGGAAAAAAATGCCACAAAGGCATGGAGTCACACCAGTGGAGTCTTATCCTTGCAATAAAGACCCCTGTATGACCTTTGCTGAATATTTCCAGTTTAGTGGAGCTGATCTGTGAGTAATGCAGTTATGCAGCAGTTTCTGATGGTTTCCGGTTTTGCAGGTGGTGTCCTTTTCAGCTTGGAGGAGGGAGCCTCCTTCTGGAACCAGATGTTGACCTGGAGAATCGTGAGTGACGTTTCCGATTAGCATACCTGATCTCCTTGCCCCGCCACGGGGCTCTGGTGAAATGTAACTATTCAGTGACCCGTATCTTTCAGTTCTTCGCTTCCATGATCTCGACCTTCACCTTGAACTTCTTCATGAGTATCTACCACAACAAGCCGGGAGATTTTAGTAACCCAGGTCTCATCAACTTTGGACGCTTTGACAACGATGTAAGTTTCCCATTTCTGTCGGTGTTGTGATGTAGATTGTCCTTTTTAAAAGTCTGTAGATGGAATCTTGAAAATCAAAATATTGGGCATCGGTAATTGATCTGGTTGTCTTGGCCAATGGTATGCTGTCCGCAAGTCAAGTAGCTCTTGGGAGATGTCGGCCGTTACCCTCTGACATTGGTTTCCTGCCTCCCGTTAGTCAGTGGGGAAAATGTGATGTTTATGGATGTCTGGACAACTTAGAGTGGAGAGCATTTTATAATCATTACCTCGTTTGGGAAAGGCGAAAGAAGACGGTATAATTTTGACCAAAATCCAGAATGAGACCAAGTTCACACTGTTCCCGAACATGTTTTGGTCTTTCCTGTCCGTGCCGTTCAAGAAGGGGCTGATCTGTGAACTTTATGGGGAAACAAGGGTGAGAGAGAAAAGGATGAGCTGTTATTTCCAGAAAGGGCTCGACTCGGTACCCTGTCACATGAGCAGTGATGTATTTTTACCTGCCTTCTGGTCACATGGGTTGGAAAGGAAACCATGAAACGTTTGTTGGGGGACTTGGACACAGCCCCCACCCCGCAGCGCATGACTTTCCTGGGAGGCCCCCTGGGCTGGAAATATAGTCATCACCTCGGTGGACATGAGTACCGCGCTGTTTTAGTTGGGCCTCCTGGTTTAGGTAGGCATGTTAGCCATGGTTGTGGATGTTTCTCGTTACAAGAGAGGCACCTGTAGCAGTTTACATGGTATGCAGATACGGTTGTTTATTTTATTTTTTTTAAACGCAGCAGAATTTTTCCCGCCTTCGGTGCCTGAAGTTTTTGGGAAACGTTTGCCCCGGATGCCCACTGTATGCTTCCTGTAGGATCACAACACGTTCACCATTTTTTTAAAAATTATACACTACTGTGCAAAAGTCTTAGGCAGGCAAAGAAAATGATATTTAGATTATCCTCGTGTTGGTGTAAAACTATGATATTATGCCTGTGAAAGTGTGTCAACTTCGCCATTTCAGAACCTCTGCTAAAATCATCCTAGTATTTGCAGCGACCGTCCAATGCAGCCATGTGTTTTTTTTGACTTGGCCACCAGCACACCTCATACAGCTAGTCAGTCTCTCACTGACTTTTTAAGCCAGTATATTTAACTTTTTTTAATTCAGCTGTTGGTGAAATTTAACAAAATCATGGAACGGCTGAGGTGCCCCTGAGGAGAAGTTTGGGAACTGAAGCGGTGTTCATCTAGCCATCCAACTAGATATCAGTAACTTTTTAGAAAATAGAAGAAATTACTCTATATATATATATATATATATATATATATATATATATATATATATATATATATATATATATATATATATATATATATATATATATATATAATATATAAATAAAAAAAAAAGAGGCAAACAAGAGGTGCCCCCATGTGTGTAGTCCTGTAGGGTGTGATGTTGTCATTTGCATGTTTGACTGGAGGATTCTGGGTATTGATTTTTTTTTCTTTTTTTTTACCCCCCCCCCCTCAGAGCACGGAGTACTACCTGTATGAGATTCCTCTGTTTATCGTCATGGGAGCCTTCGGTGAGAGAGAGAGAGAGAGAGGGAGCGTCTTATTGTGGAAACCCAAACCTTGCTCTTTTACATCTTAACGGACTGGTTCTGTTTCTGGTTTTCTCATGCCGGGCCCATGTCTCTTTCCCCCCCGCAGGTGGATTGCTGGGAGCACTGTTCAACGTCCTGAACTACTGGCTCACCATCCTCAGGATCAGGTGTGCCTGTGTGCGTGTGCCTGTGTGCGTGTGTGTGCCTGTGTGTGTGTGTGTGTGCGTACTTCTGTGCGCATGTGTGCCTGTGTGTGTGTGTGTGTGTGTGCGTACCTCTGCCTGTGTGTGTGCACGTAAGTGAGGCCTGTTTGGTTTTTACTGTGTCACGCCTGTCTGAAACTTAGGCATCTTAACACTTGAAATTAAATAATTAAATAAATATATCCCGAGACTGTGGGGCTGACCTTGAAACTGCCCCACACTGGTTTGATGCAAATGAAAGTTGTCCCACAACAAAATCATTAGCTGAGCCACCATGCCCCCCCCCCCCATCCCCAGGTATATCCACCGGCCCTGCCTGCAGGTGATCGAGGCCATACTGGTTGCTGCCGTGACGGCCACTGTGTTCTTCACTATGATCTACTTCTCCAACGACTGCCAGCCCCTGGGGGAGGATCAGCTGGAGGAATACCCCTTGCAGGTAAGGCAGCTGGAGGTGGGCTCTCTGTGATTTCATTGGCTGAACAGCTGAGAGGGTGTGTATCCTGTCCTCAGGCCTGAACCTCCACTTATCCCTCTCACAGCTGTTCTGTGCTGATGGCGAGTACAATTCCATGGCCACGATCGTCTTCAACACCCCGGAGAGGAGTGTCCGCAGCCTGTTCCACAGCCCCGCAGGTCCGTGGAGTTTCCAGCACGTGTTTCAGGGCAGGATGGGTCGTGACCTGAAGCCGGATTGGTCGCCCCTGTTGTGCCCTTCTTCTGGAAGAGATTATAATTACAGTCCGTTGTCCATCTTTAGAATGAACACCTGTGTTTGATATTGGTGACAGGCTGGCTAGGTCCGGGGCAGCTGTTTGAACAGTCAGACTCGTCTGCCACCTCTGTCGTGTCGTAGGTTTGTTTACGGGCCGCTTCTGGCTGATTGTTTTCCCAGACAGACAGCTAAACCCATACACACAATCCTCCTCAATTATTCAAGGCTTCCCTCATTTGGGATGGGGGGACTGTCACCCTGCCTGGGGAGAACAGGAGCGCTTCTCAAGTGCCCTGACGAATGCCACCGTAGGCAAGTTCGAACGGCACTAAACTGTGTTCATCCATGCCCTCTAGTGGATGAAAGACATACCAAAGTAACATGGCTTGGTCTTGATCGGCTCCAAATTGCACTTTACACCAGGTAGAAAAATGGAAATGATCATATGAAAAATGCCATTCATCATGAAATAATTTCTGTACACCTGTATCCTCATTACAAGGGTGAATCAAGTAAAACTAGCTGGTTTCGCTAGATTAGCGTTCTTGGGGATCAACTACATGATCAACATTTTAGCAAAAACGTGGGAAACACTGACTTAGGTGATGAATTCCACCACCACCACCCCCCCCCCCCCCCCGGCAGGTTCCTACAATCCCGTGACCCTGGGAATCTTCACCATCACCTACTTCTTCCTGGCCTGCTGGACATACGGCCTGACTGTGTCCGCCGGGGTCTTCATCCCCTCGCTGCTCATCGGCGCCGCCTGGGGGCGGCTCTTTGGCATTTTGCTGGCCTCCATTACGCCGCACAATTCCATACAGGTACATCAGGACGGGTCGCCGTTCCTGGGGAAGCGCCGTATAGCCGGTGAGGCGGCGTGGTCCGCTGGCGGAGGAGGGGCCGTCACGATAGCAGAACTCTTCCCTCAGCAGAGAGAAACCTCACAGTGGCGACGTTTTCCACTGACCTTGATTTTTTTGCACATTTTGAAGAAGCAAAACTGAAAATCCGTTAATGGGTACGATTATATTTCAGGAGGACAAGCCCTCAAACGCTTTCAGTTTGATTGAAGTGGTTTTTGTGGCGATTCGCAAAACTGAAATGGAAGCCGATTTTGCGAACTTGTTGCTGTGTAGGACACGATGACTTGGTTCTAGAGCTCGTATCTCATGAAAAGCTCAATCCATGTTGAGGCACGGAATCATAAATTGCAGGTGTTGTTTCCATGATGTTACTTAATGGAAACACCCTTTATGCAATTTCACTTTGTCAACAAATTTGCTTGTTTGTGCAGAACTTTAATGGAAACGCTGCAGGTTTTGATATATTAAGGAAATTGAACGGGGTCTTTAGAAGTCAGAGGGCCTCCTTCAACACCCGCTTTAGATTGATTTCCTCTTTGTTGTCCAATCAGATTTACTCTTTAAGCAGTCACGTGACTCTTTGAAGGTGCCCTATTGGTTAGTGCTGTATCGATTTCCTGGGCCGCCCAGCGTCATGTCGGCATAGATGTAGTTTAACATAATGTTTGTTGGAAGTAAAGCCCCCTCGAAGTTTTTGAATGAGCATGTTTTATGATTTGTGGCGTTTCGTTTGACAGACCTTGGCCGACCCTGGGAAGTACGCTCTGATTGGAGCCGCCGCCCAGCTTGGTGAGTGTCCGTCCGCGGTCAGCCTGCTTTTCAGAGCTCGTCTAGAGGTGCATGGAGGCACATGAGGCTTCGGGTTTGCGTCTGTTTACGAAGGTCTTTGCCAGGTGGGATCGTGAGGATGACCCTCAGCCTGACTGTCATCATGGTGGAAGCCACCGGAAATGTCACCTACGGCCTACCCATAATGCTGGTTCTGATGACGGCGAAGATCGTGGGCGATTATTTCGTGGAGGTCAGTGTTGACGTTTCGGGTTGGAGCGGGTTGGTCCATTTGGCATTATGTGTGAGCCTGTCAGTGAGTGATGAGCTCATCGCCTTTCAGACCGTGCAGAACTTGGAATCGGGCCAGTCGTGTTTCGTTAACTGCTCCGGTCTCATGTTTGCTTTTGGTGTGGGTGGTGCAGCTAGCCACCAGTCTGACGCCATCTTTTTTTCATCTGTCCTTCCAGTGACTGATTTTGAGAACCCTTCCGTTGTTTTTGCACAGCTGTCTAACTTAAGGTGGCACATCATGCTGTGACAGCTCGTTTCGCTTCTCTGTTCCTCAATGTGCCAGCAAATCTGCTTAGAGGAAGTAAAACTTCAAGGGGTGGCAGCTTGTGAATGTTGTGCAGATGTGATCCTAAGCTCTTCTGAGTGACTCGAATTTTCCCACAGGGGCTATACGACATCCACATCAAGCTGCAGAGTGTGCCCTTCCTGCACTGGGATGCCCCAGCCACCTCCCACTCCCTGACTGCCAGGTATATTGCCCCCTACAGGATTTTCCCTGCTAATGCTTCAATGAGCCCAGTACACGCCTTTAGCAAGACATTGGTGCTTCATTCTCACTGTATATTCAGGTTTGGTGTGTCTGTCCATTCAGGGAGGTTATGAGCTCTCCAGTAACCTGCTTCAACCTGGTGGAGAAAGTGGGCACTATTGTGGATGTGCTCAGCAACACCTCGACCAATCACAACGGGTTCCCTGTAGTCTCCGGGTTGAGTGATGGCTGTGAGGTATGTCCCTCCCACTAGGGGTGATTTTGTTTTCCTGGAGATTTGTCACATGATGTACTTTGGGGCTTTGCTAATCTGAATTTTGTGCTCTTAGCCAGGGAAAATCTGTGGCTTAATCCTGCGTTCCCAGCTTATCGTGCTCCTGAAACACAAGGTGAGTGTGACCTAAGGTTCCTGCAGAGGTCAGCTGAATAAGGAGCATGTCTGTCCACACTAACACCTATCAGGGTGCTTGGTGTATATGCATGCCTGTGAATGACAGTGCGATTGACCAATGAGGGGTCTGTTTACTGCGTACACGGTTGCGAATGTCAGTGCAGCAAGCCAATGAGAAGTGTGCTCATCCACGTTGTGACCGGTGTACTCTTTTCAACCAGGTGTTTGTGGAACGGGCTCGTTCTCGTCTCAATCTGCGCAAACTGCAGCTGAAGGACTTCCGGGATGCCTACCCTCGCTTCCCTCCGATCCAGTCCATCCATGTGTCCCAAGACGAGAGGGAGTGCATGATGGACCTGACGGAGTTCATGAATCCCACCCCCTACACTGTCACGCAGGTACTAGTCTCAGTCTCAGCCTTGGTCTTGGTCCTTGAGAACCAGAGACACATTTGACTAAACAGTCATGTTCTGCGACTGTGTTCTTCTGCCTCTTTTTCAGGAGACGTCGCTTCCTCGTGTCTTCAAGCTGTTCAGGGCCCTTGGTCTGCGGCACCTCATTGTGGTGGACAGTGACAACCAGGTGCGTCTGCCTTGCGAGGTCCTCAGGCCTTCGTCATCTCCAGCACATATCTCCATTCTCATTGTAAAATTCGAAAATTACTGCATCGGTTTTCAGCCAGTGGCCGTTGGGCATCCATCTAGATCAAGGTTATCACCCTGGTTTCCTGTGCTACTCCCACCCCTCCCTCATAACATAACCAGCTATCTATGCCCTGTTCTACGTACCAATCATGTTCCCGGTGCCCAGGTGGTGGGACTGGTGACGCGGAAGGACCTGGCCCGTTACCACCTGGGCAAAGACGGCCTGGAGGAGCTGCAGCTGGCACAGACGTGATGCGTGGAAGGCGACTGCCGCGCTGCTCACCAGGCCAACCCCCCCTGCCCCCAGTCAGCCCCCGCCAGAACCCGCACCGGTCGTGCATTTCAGCAAAGTCCGGAACCCGGGATGCCAATGACTGACTTTCTGGTTTCGTTCACCGAGGGTTGGTTGTGATGGGGGAGGGGATCGATTCCATGTGTGTTTTGCGACTTTTTGTTGCCCCCTCCCAGTTTGCACATAAAATAATTTATCCGTTATGTTTTTAAAGCACTTCAGAGAGAGAGTGAGTGTGTGTGTGTGTGTGTGTGTGTGTGGTTCTACACACACTTGGGTGTCAGTCCCGCTCTGTGGTCATTTGCAAAGCTTTGGTAGCATTGTGATATACATTAGTGTAAATGTGTAAAAAGCATTTCAAGCTGTGTGTGTGAGAGAGAGAGAGAGAGAGAGAGAGAGAGAGAGAGATTAGCCAGGCCAATAACGTTCCTCTTTTACTCAGAGTTTTTTGAGTGTGGTCTATTGACAGAGGGTACCACAGTTTTCTTGTGACTTTAGTTTTACTTTAGGGGAAGTTAATTTTCCTCTCCCAGATAATTGTCTTGCACATTGTACCATTAACCAATGCCTCCCACCCCTCCCATGCCAGTGTAGGTAAGACCAACCCTGCCCCCCCCCCCCCCCCCGGAAAAACCCTGACTCGCTTTGACCTTTTTCTCTCATGCTGGATGCTAGCGGTTTTTAACATACAGTGTTTTTTCTCGTGAATTCGCCCATTGGCTGACTGCCACACTGCCTGCGTCCTCCCCCACCCACGCCAGTACGTGACAGTATGTATCCCCCCCACCCCGGGTGATTCTCCAGGTCCTGTGTTTTTGATGGCGATTTGTCTCTTGTTGCGCCGTACAGCCTCTAGGTGGCAGAAACCCTGGTTTCTGATATATACCTGAATAAATTATGCAAATCGGGGTCAGGTTTACATGGGTCGGGTGCCAAACAATGCCAGTAGTGTGTGTGTGTGTGTGTGGGGGGGTGACTTCACAGGTGCTCTCCTGAAAATGTGTGTATATCATTGTTTTTAAATGGCACTTACTGAAAGCAGAGTGGGGTTCAGGGCAGCTTAATGATTTGCAAGGTGACCATGGGTCGTGTTTGGCCAAGGGGGCGCTAGTGTGTTGAGGAAAGGAACTTATTCTGGTCTTTGCAGGCTGTGCTAGAAACCCAAACCCACCCCCATGGCTGTATGTGGCTCCGCACTTTAAATGCTTCTTACCCCACCTCGTTTCCCATCTGCGCCCTACAACTTACAAATCCTTGCAATGTCACGTGCAAGGGGGCCCCCTACTGGCCAAGCAAGGCCCTACAGTCGCTGGTGCCCTTGGGGGTCCAGCCGTACAGTTTTTGCCAACAGCAGAGTTTACACTTTGACTAGTTATGTGCTGTTTAGTTATTTTGTTTTTAATTAAGGTGAACTTGCCTAAGTGACCCTGATCAGTTAAATAGGGTTTTTACCCACCCAACAAGCCTATCGAAAATGGACATACCAGTTAAACGGTAAACGATGTGAATCCCTTATCAGATTTTGATTTTATTCTGAATATTAAATGTCGTGTTTTAACTCAACCTTAAATAAATTAAAGTATCTCCATTTTAAAGAGCACTGTGACTGGATGAGAGAATTGTTTCGGCGTTGGCAAGTACCACCTTAGCGTACATTTATAGAAACGGCTGAAATATACTGGATAATTTTGCATAATTTTTATTTTGCCAAGCTTGATTTTCTTCTGTGATTTCTGAAATCTAATAAAGGTTTTGATGCATATGCCTATTTGTATTGCACGAGTCAGTCATGCTGTTTAATAAGAATCATTTGTATTTATACAAACAATGATAAAAAAATTATTGTATTAAATGGCGTGTTTGATGATACTGCTGGTGACTCCGTGGCACTCTTTGAGCAACGTGTCCGTATCCTAATTTTCTACCTTCTGACACACAAATTCTCAGACTAAATGAGATTACTGCAGTCCCGTTGCCGGGGTAATGCAATTGTTTAGGTGGATGTCGCTGAATGCATTTCAGTGGGAGGTCCAGAAAGCCTGGGACGCGATTTGACGGGGTAGAAATGAGATGAACGGTTCTGTTGTACCTTGCAGATTTGTACCTTGCAGATTTCCCTCGATTTGCTTATTAGTTGCTGGAAATCAATATTTAAAAAAAAATGTGCGTTGAACATGCCTTTCCATCCCGATCCATGAACCCAGTTTTCCCAGATATCAGCAAAACAATGAGAAATTCTATATATAAAAAAAAAAAAATCAACATTTGATTAAGTTTTATTAATGCTTGCTTTCATGTTAAAAAATTTTGGTGCACAATTTAATTTTTTTTTTAACACACAACATTTGGTTGAAATTGTAACGTGGAACATCAAGTCTGGGGCGCAGTTAAGGGGGGGAGATTAGGACAGTAAAAAACTTGGAACATAACTGCATTGGTGTGGGTTTGTGGCCCAATATGATATGCATTCATGGGGCCCAAATTCTCTAGCAGAATCACAGCATAGATTTCTTTGTATATTTTTTAGGTTTAAAGGACTCCGGAGATTGAGATATTGTGTTTTTAAAGTTTCCTTGGACTCCCACAGTAAATTTTACAGAGCTGGGGTCTCCATAACTTTTGCTGTGCAATAAATTTTGCTGACTGGGAAAGGGGGGGGGGGTTCCCCAAGATTTTTGCCGGCTCGCCTACCCATCGGCTCACCTTGAAAATGCCCAAAATGCCACCTGGCTGTTCAGCCCTGCTATAAAGTTGCAGAAAGACACGACGTTGTACTGTGACCTTACGATGTTACAGATCCGAGAAATAGCGTACTAAGCAGCACGTGTTTCCCTGCTGTGTTAAGGTGGGCCTTAGAAACCCATAACGCACTAATGCAGCTCTGGATGGCGGGCTATGCGTCAGTAATGCTGTCAGAGAAGATTCACTCATTAGTCTGATGTGAACTTAATCAGATTATGGGTCCTTTTTAGTCGCAGAATACAACATAATCCATGGCAAATGGACATCGGTGCCGTCTTTATGATGTTATGCTGACAGTGCCTTTAATCCCACCCCCCACCCCCCACCAATCCTTTTCCCAACTTCATGTTGTCTCTTAATCCTGTATGTTTCAGTAATATGAAGACGGAATTTCAGTATTCTCTGTTGCGGTTGTTTTATTTTTATCTCGCGAGTTTCATGCATTTTTAAGAACCGCGCAGAACATCAGTTAACTCTGTGCTGCTGGAATCCTGAGGATTGCCTTGATGGGTAGTGTAGGAGTTGAAGGATTTGCGTAGTCAGATTTAATTTTTTAAAAAGGAAATCTATTAAAAAGTAACATGCAAAGTAGTTTATTATTATTATTTTTTTTTTTTTTTACATAAGAATTTCAAGAGAAACTGAGAGCCTCGTTTTAATGGGCTTGTCTGGTAAAGTTAGTTTGACACTTGTACTGCATGTATTATTAAACATTTATCTATCCATCCATCCATCCATCCCGGCTCCGTCAACATGCAAACTTCAGTAATTCAAAACACTTAGTATTGAGCTTCCATTGTGAGCCTTAGCAGCCAATAAACAAACCGCCAATAATGAATATCACAGGCTTTGGTGATGGACACAGACTTCCAGACACGCCCCATATTCCTGACGCATTCCTCACCATGACCCTGTCTACTTCACATTCGCAGCCCAATATTTCATTCAAACTGGAGTTCGAAAGCTTGTTGGAGCCGAATGGACAATTTTAAAGACCAACATGGCAGAAAATTCAGTTCTGAAAGAAAGGAAGTTTCGATTTTTAATGAACTTATGAGATGCAGCAGAGATTCATCTTACCCTCAGTAATCTTTAGTTATAGCTTTCAGGGACTGGGATATAGATAATTTAGAAATGTGCTGCTTTTTAAAACACTAAGTAGGATTCCAATACTTTTCCAAGACACGGTATAATAGTATAATGTATTGTTGGTGCGCTGTGGGAGGGAGGTGCTGTCCTGGCAGGGGAGACAGGTGACTGAAACCTTTTGTAGCGATTTGTTCCGCCTGTCTGTTGGGCAGAATTTAGTTTGCTCTCTTTGTGCTTCCAGTAAATCTAGGTCCCGTTCCCATCATACCAGCAAGTCCGTGCAGGGTGGATCTCTGGCTAATCTCTTTTGTTGTTTGATTCCCTCCACGGAGGAAAAAAAAAAGAACTCGAGGTCACCTGCGGTTCCGAACCACATCTCCAGCAGGTCAGTGATCTCAGAGTAGCACATGCCGTTTATAAGCCAAAAGAAAAATGGTTGAAAAGTACGACACCTGTGTTATTCTATTTTGGTATTTAAGTGACAGAATTCCACTAAAGGTGAATTAAAAACTTGCTTAATTTATTGAGAAATGCTGAAGAAGTAAATGAACAAAGGATGAGAGAAGCTGCTGGAATCTGAAGCAGACATGATGCAGGTTCGAAACTGCACAGTTTTGATCTGGAATATGGGACACAATCCACATTATAAGCACTGAGCTAAATGCCAAGTTTTAAATGGCTATTTATCTATTACAACCATTGTTTCAGTGAAAGTTGTATGCAGATGTTTATTACTTAGTAATAAGGCAATATTTGGCTCAACTATGGTTTGTCTGTTACTAATGAAATAAACTTTTCCTATATATAGAGACACAGGACTTTTCTCACTTCTGATCTAAACCATAATTTAGTCTGTTCTTATTTAACATGACACTATAATAAAAATACATCCGAAGTTAAAAATCCTGGAAGACTGCGTCAAATAGAGCAGCAGAGCACCGCCCCCAAACAGCCTCTGTGGGGCAGCAGTGAGCTCAGAGTGCATCCCCCCCCCAGGAGGCAGTGTTAGGAAGAGCAGGCTGCTGTGGGACTTGCTGGTGACCCCAGGGACTTGGTCTTGCCGTTGTCCTCTAAGGCCTGGGCGAAAAGGGCAGGGTTACGGCTGGAGTGCCGCTGGCGTCTCACAAAGGGAAAGACACTGGGGCATGATGGGAAGGAGAACATGTTAGCGTTCCGCTAACACTTGTGGCACTGCCTTTTCTAAGTCAGCCATGTTGGAAAATCCTTGACTACCGTGGAATTACAAACAGAAACTGGAGAGCATCACAGGGGACGCAAAAGCAATTAACATTACAGAACTCTGTGTAGTCTTAGTGACGAAGCTAAGCTGAAGCCAGCAGTTCACACTAAGCCCAAAAATCCCTGGAATTAATCGTTAACAACCCCAGAAACAGAACCTGTGTGTATCCCACACCAATATGAGTCTTATCCCCTTATATAAAATACATGGAATATATTACAGAAAGACCCCTTTTATAGAAGATAATAGTTTTACCTTTTTTTGGTCTCTTGTGGTTCTATGGCTCTAGCCAGCATGTTTTTGTAGAGATCGGACTTTAAATAGCGGGCGTAGGAGTCCTGAGGGTGAGAGGAGAGGCCGAGAGCCCGTTTTAATGAAGCTGTCATCCACTTTCATGGCTGTGCACAGTTAATGCTCCTACCTTCTTCATCAGGAAATAGATGTGCATCTGGGCGTCATCCAGGACAAAACGATGTGGGCTTTTCATGCCCTGCAGGGTCTTCTCCATGGTCTTGCTGTCCACGTTTACCCACTTGCTGGCTCCCGGGGCCAGGAACTGCCTGGGGGGAAGGAAGTGATGAGCCTGAGCTTTGCAGTCCCACTGGGAGTAAGCAAGTGCCACATCAGGGCCTGCTCTAAATTCAACTGGGATGCAAACTGTCCCACTGGGCCACAAGGTCGCACTCACTTGTAGACCTCTTCCACCTTCTGCGGGATCGTAGCGCTCTCGCCGTGCCGGATGTCCTCACAGGCCTCCCAGAAACAGAGGTTCTCCACTGTGAATGAAACAGCGCATGCATCAGCTACCTGCAGGAGGCGCTCATCACGATGCCAATATGGAGGAGAATTGCCTTTCATAGAGGGATCATGATTATTAATTTAGCAGATGCTAGATCCTATTTTTTTTTTTTTTTGAGAGGGCAGGGTCAGTCAGTCCCTGGAGTAACTGATCGACGGCCCAATAGTGAGGTCACTCAGCTGACTCTGGGATTTGAGCTGATGACCTCCTGCAATGAATCCCAATCTGCTGAGTCACACACTGCCCAAATAGGCCCGCAGTGATCAAATAATGAATATGATTCTTACTTGCTGACGATGCCTCCATGAAGCTGATCTACTTGGGCGGGGGGGTCTACATGCTGCTCACCACTGAACTCCTTCTCCAGGTACTCCCTGAACTTGCACCGTCCCAGAGGGTCCCTAAGGAGCTCCGTGAAGCCGAACCCCCATCGTTCCACCCGCAGCTTGGTGGGTGTCTCCACCCTGCACCAGGAGGCGTGGAAGTGAAGAGACGACAGTCACCTCTGGGGGTGTGGCCCTGAAGAGGCAGGATGGGGCGCGGTAACGCACACTCACATGTCGGCATTCAGCGTCCAGAGTGCCGTGTCATCTGTTATCCAGGGGTTGCTGGGGGGGCAGCCTTGCATCATGGGGTCATGGTTCAGGTACTGCTCGCTGAACTTAAGGAAGCTGAACACAGAAGACCAGCCATTCCCAGTTTTAGTCCTACTTTCTATAATCCTTGCAAGTCATCAAATATTCAGGTTCAATGCTGGCATATTCCAGCAAACTGGAGCTCGAAATGGTGACGAAATGATTATACGTCATTGAACCCTATAAGGAAATTCTCTTTTCATCTCCTCCATCTTGCTCTCCATAGGTGAGAGAAAGCTTGGTAGCAAAGGGCAGCTGCCCGTAGAGGCTCCCAGGAACCTGGGGGTTAAGGGCCTTGTTCAAGGACCCACAAGTGTGCTGAAGCCAGGCTTGAACCGGCGACCTTCTGATCAATATTAAGTAATTATTTGCAGTTAAATACAGTTCAATTCAGTTTAATAGTCAACCGGTTTCAATATTAGTTAGGCATCATTAATCCAGGATATGTGTGACTCTGAGATTTATGGTGAAAGATGGATGGGCAGATGGACGAAAGAACGAAATAACGAGGTTAGATTTTCACAAAGAGCAGTCCCCAGCATTTTTGTCAGAATTAACATGAAATAGATCCCCCCCCCCACCAATCAGAGGCACAGTATACAGAATACCCAGAGATATCCCCCAGTTAGGGACTAATGTGGACTGGTGTCGAACCAGTGGTCCCCCAGCTATGCTGGGACTGAGGCTGAATCACAGGTGTTGGGGGGGGGTAGGTGGGGGAGGCTGTTATCCAACCTTTCCAGGCAGATGGAGGACTTGACCCTCGAGCGGCCCAGGGATTTCCTGATGTGTTCAATCTGGTGTCGGGAGCCATGAAAAATCACACGGGGAATATAAGAGTCAGAAAAAAGGCACAGCATGGTACACATCCAAGCCCTGATAAGAGCCATGCTGTTGTACCTTTAAACAGAATTTGTCAATATCTGAGAGCCAACAAAAGAAAACGACAACACAGATGTAGATCCTTCCGAAGCAATTTTCTTATGACAGCATTCTTAAGAGCCCACTTAATCACCCTCTTTGGTTGTTCTTGGCAACCATCCCATCAGCTGAAATAGGTTCACTCTAAATTCTTTCAGGCTTACCTCTCTTTTGTAGTAGTCCGCGTTCTGTTCTGTAAAGAAGGAAGAAACAAAACCGTCTCTAAACATGATATAAGCCACATGTTTATGGGAGTTTTACTTGCGCAAAAATGTTCTGAGGGCACAAGGTTCATTGGTTCAGAGAGATAACCAATCAGACTGTAGAAGTGGTGGATACAGGCAACTAGAGGAGGGGGGGGGGTCAACCAATCAGATGTCTTGTTCCTGCCTCCTCTAGTTCCTTAGACCCACCTCCTCTACAATCTAATTGGTTATCTCTCTGAACCAATCATTTTTCCTTCTGCCCTCAGAACATTTTTGTGAGGGTAAAACTCCCACGAGCGAATCACATGCAAGGAATCAGACAGTAGGAATTCTGCTCACACTCAGCTCCTGGCTTTACTAAGCAGACATCCAGTCTAGAAACCATGAATAATATAGCACTATTACGAGTATGTATTGTGGGACTGCTGACGTACTTACGTTAGCATGGAAAACGAGAGCAGGAAGTGAGGAAGAAGTGAGACAGAAAGATGAGCACAACGAAGTGCTGTCACACTCACACACGAGCTTCCCTCGGATGCCCTCCCACCAAAAACACTGATTATCACTTCACTTCCTTGGGTAATTTGGGGGCCCAAGGCAACAGCCTATTCTGCCTATAGCTGCCATATATATATAGATATTAATATACATATTTTTTCTTCATGACTTTGATCTTATCTAGGCCCCGAGCGGCTCTCTTGTTTGCCCGGATCCGGTCCTGTGACTGACAGAGGCGATAAACAGCAGGTACTGGCATTACGGAAAAAATGTATATGCTTAATAAAAAGCTCAGACCAGCTGGACTCGGGAGTTGTGCCGGTTCCTTCGCTCAGGGCCTTGTTCTTGAACGCTGAATGTTCCCGGCTGCAGAAAATCAGAGGGTGAGAAATCCTTAGCTGAACTTCAGATGAAGAGTGAGCTCGTTTCTCTCAAGCAGACTGACGCCGGTCTAACGCTGCATTAATACCCCTTAGCACTACTGGTCACATTTCCCATGATGCCACTGGGTACAGCCCATGGCGACACTGCCCAGTAGGGGACAGTGTGACAGCTTTCCAAAAGGACCATTCGGTCCTGGAGGGCCAGTCGGTGACACAGTATCCATGATCAGGACTGGGGTACCCTGCTTTACAGAATAAACTAACCAAATGTCGATACTGAATGCAATCTGATTTAACATGGTTTCCTTAAATCCCAATTAAAGTGCTTCAGATCAGCTCAGGACTTAACAGCAGAGAGACTATTTGGCAAATTATTACGCTGCTATTTGCAATTACATCCATTATCTCTCCGCTAACATGCAGCATTAAGCCTGAGCCGCAGGAATAGAGGTCAGATAATGGATCCGGTATTCCGGAGGTGGGATCCTCTTCCAGCTCGTTTAAAAGGCCCAACAAGTGGGGGGGTGGTGGGGGGGGAGACGCAAACACAGCATGTCTGCATTTTAGCTTCAGGCCGTCTCCCAGTCCCTTCGCACTCCTCTCTCCCAGATCCAAGCATCACCAGTCTTAGCGATGCGTCTCGTGTTTCTCGGGCAAAGAGAAAGGAGGCAGGAAGCGGCCATTTTGTCATTTGCTGGTTTTAATCCCCCCCCCCCCCCCAGCTTCCCCCGTCCACCTGGCCGTACCAGAGTGCAGAGCGTCCCTGCCTTTTAAACACGAGCAGCACCTGACTGGGGGGCCCTACGCTGCGTGGTTTTTGGCTCAACTGTGTTTCCGTCTAATTGGCGTCAAAACGGTGGGTTTCATCAATGAAGGTGGTGTGTGGCTGAGCGGGTTGGCAGTCGCCGCCTATGACTGGAAGGTTGCCGGTTTAAATCCCACAGTCAGCAGAGTGACATCACCACTGGACCCCTGAGAGAAGTCCCTAAACCCCCAACTGCTCTAGTCTCAATAAAAGGTACATCTGCAAAATAAGCTGAATTTAGGATGTGATCCGCAGCTGCGTGGCTGCCATTCCCACCTCCTGATGCCGCCCCGGATGGGGATAATGGCCCACATAAACGCTGATGCTTATTAGCCCTGAGAGATGCTGCGCACCCAGCAGAAAGGGGCCCTAGTGACGGCCGGGATTAAGCCAGATACACACCACACTCTGCTCCTGTCCCACACTTTCATTCTCCACTCTCCTGTGTTATTCATGAACTCCAAATTACACTCAGCGAGGGTGCAGTTGCTCATTCCCGCAGCCTGCTGTCCTGTCTGTCTTCTGAAAGCTCTCGTCCCACAGAACATAGGCTTCTTCCCAGCTAAGTAAATATTTCATGATCACACTGAAGCAGTAGTGGGTTATCAGGCCTGAAGTGATATATTCCTCCCCCACAAAGTATGCATGGAGACACTCTGTGTGTCTTACTTAACGAAGATAAAACTCCCCCCCCCCCCCCCCCCCCCGTGAATTTTGCTGAGCTCAATGCTCTGGAGATGACGGAGATCGAAAATTATACCGGAAATGTTCCATATGTCCTTACAGATGTTTCCTTTGCCTTCCTTCATTGAACAAACCCGTTGTCGTGGGAGAGAACTGCACAACCCCCCAGCTCTCTGTGGGGGAATGGGACCCTGCCTATGCCTTCCTGCCAATCCTGCCAAGTTTCCCCTGTAAGTTGAAGGATCTCCTAACAGGCCTGCATGTAGATTAATGTCATACCCAGGACAAAGCAATTGCAGGTTAAGGCCCTTGCTGAAAGGCCCAACGGAGTAGAATCACTCTGGGCATTCACAGGATTTGAACCAACAACCTTCCACTTGCTTGCACAGATCCCTAGGCCCAGAGCCACCACTCTGCCCCACAACCTCAAAAAAATCCTAGAATCGCCCCCAGCCTGAGGCGATATTCGAGCTGCCAAGGTGCATTGAGTTCAGGTTTACCCAGTGTGTGCTTTACTCTAATCACAGCATACTGGGTTTTCGCCGGGGCAGATGTAGGGAGTCAGGGGTTTCGGGGGAGGTGCTTACTGGCGGTCTGTTGACGAGCCAGTAGGCCTGTTCCTGACATTCCAGCACGATGCGGTCCGCCTTGCGCCTCTGTTTGGCTGCCCTGGTAGGAGCAGAGCAGTCGATGGAGAGTCAGAAAGCATACTGGGTAATTAGCATATAGCGGTAATCACTGAACTGCAAGGTAGGGTTTTCATTTTTCTGTTTCCTTTTTCACTTAGAAATGGATTTCCGACTCTAGTGTTTAGGCTGAGGTCTGATTTAACAGATAGGAGGGAAATTATGACCACACACCATGTTACTTTTTAATTTAGGTAACATCATCATCCTCTTAATACGAGATTTATTCATCCATTCTCATCTGTCCCCTTGTGTGCATTTATGAAATTGATTTCATAGCTCGATGCGACAGTATTCCCGGGCTGGGGTGGGGTTTACCTGAGCTGCTCCTTCGCCTGCATCACCACGAAGTCCCAGGTGTGGTTGATCCGTTTGTGCAACATGTTGTAGCTGTCCTGCGGAGACGATGTTTAAATGCGACATTGCCAGGTCGCACGGCTGGCTGCGTTGCTGCATGGGTTCACGTTATGACTCACAGGCCGAACCCCTCCCAGGATATCAGCTGGCAGTGTCGGATTCACAAACCCTCTTACTGATGAGAACCTAAAATGCGTTGACCCTGACGCAACATGGCGGCAAGTTGGTGGATGTCTATGTGCGATCCTACTATGTGCATAATTGGTGGGAGGTTTTCTTACACAAAAATGTTCTGAGGGCAGAAGGAAAATGATTGGTTCGGATAGATAACCAATCAGATTGCAGAGGAGGCAGGACCAAGACATCTGATTGGTTGCTCCTGCCTCCTCTAGTTGCTCGGATCCACCTCATGTACAATCTAATTGGTTATCTCTCTGAACCAATCATTTTTCCTTCTACCCTCATAATATTTTGTGTAAGTAAAACTCCCATGAGCATTCAGCTATCACATGATCTCATCAAGCAATGCTTCAGACCAGCGAATAAGAATAGCATTGAAATGTACATAAATAAAAATTTTCTCTTACCTTTTCATAGTCTATCAGCTGCCCTTGCTTTCTGATATTCTTCTTAGTCAAATAAATCGCTTTAGAAGAGCAAAAGAAAGACATGGCAAGAAACTGTGTTTTTCTATTATTCTAGTAAAGGGAAGTAATGATGTAATAGGCGAGCACATGATTAATAATTGGTAATCACCGTAATCTAGCTCGGAGGCTGGCCACTGCTGAGAGCTCCAGAAGTACGGAGTCTAGCAAAAAGGAGATGCTGTCATTTGAAACTATTCAGAAGCAGCGTGACAAAGGTGCTTTGTGATTTAACATGTCAGGGACAAGGCGGGTGGAAGGCATTTTGCTACTTTAACTGGCATTGGTTCTCATACATCAGTGTTTCCCAATCCGGTCCTCGGCGACACACAGATGATCCACGTTTTTGCTCCCTCCCAGCTCCCTACCAGACAGTCTACGTTTTTGCACCCTCTCAGCTCTGGAGCCCGGACCAGATTGAGAAATACTGTCCTACACGGTAATTCCGCAGTCTCTCCAACGAATAGTTTCGATATGCGTGCCCCCCCACATGGCCACCACCCTCTCGCGCTGCCCTCCATCTGAAGAAACCGTGGTTTTAGGTTACCTGGAAGCGATACGGCGTCTCGTCGGGCCGCAGGACGAGCGTCCTGGGGTCCTTTAGGGGGTAAATGTAGCCGTGCTTCACGATCAGATTCCCCACATGAAGTGCCTCTGAAAACACACAAAGTGGTCACTCATTTCCACGTAAACTACTCAAAGCTCAAACAAATCCACTACTCGTAGCCCAGATTTAGGCATAGTAATTCTCAAAATTTTTGTCAGTGGAATACAGTAGAACACACGATAACTAGAAACTGAGTAGGCATATTATATTTTATTTTACGGTATAGCAAGTAACTGGAAAAAACGTTGACATGGTGCACAGAATAAGCCGCGGGGATGGTGCATTCCTCATCGGAACTATAATTAATTACGAGTAATTGGGACTTTCCACTTTCCGGCTGCCTCCGCGGCCATTGGCAGTCAGGCGCTCCCGGGGGTTTCAGACCGGCGCAGCAACAGCGCTGCTAGGGGGAAGCCTAGTGTTTACAGGGAGGGGTAACTGCTTACCGGGGCAACAGGTTTTTTGCCCATTCAAGTCTGTTAATGCATCTGCCATCTACTGCCTAAAAGTCCCCTCCTTTCCATTCCGACTTCTTTTCCAATCTGGGCTGTAAATCAGGGAAATCTGCTCCCTTGCTATTTAAAACCTCATCTGCATCGCCCGGGAATTCAGGACAACAGCGTCTTGCAGAAGTGCATAATGAGGGAGACGGATAGCGATATTTCTCCAGGCATGACTGACTGCCTCTGGCTATCAGCGAAGTTTGCATCGGGACTATCAAACCGTACAGCTCAGCATGCGTAGCGGCGCGACTCGGGACTGGCCTACAGATTATTTGTACTAATAGCCTCTCAGCAGAAAGATAAATAATTCAGCAGATAAATTGACGCCAGGGGAAGAAAATCCCAAAAGCTTCAGGCGAATGGGGTGTCTATGTTATGGACAAGCTCAATTCTGACATTTATTAATTCACAGGCTCAGCAATATCAATGGAACAGAACATGCTTCTGTCAGACACGTGAATTGCATATGCTTACACATAAATGCAGCTAGGCTAATCTGTTGTATGGATGACAAATTCTATTACTTCATTTGTATTTATTATTCAAAAGACTCGTTTATTTCTGTTATTTTATTACAAAAAAAAAAAAACCTGATGACGTCTTTCGCCAGCAGGGGCGCCATCGTCGTCACGAAGGGAAAAAAACAATCGATTAACCTCACATAAGAGCACCAGGTAACGCTTCCCTACATACTTCTCGGCCCTACCTTCTTCCATGATGGAGTACTTCTGAATTAGCCACTCCACGATATCATTTCCTGGGAAGGCATAGCGAGGAAGGCATCTAGTTAGAGTCGAGAAATGCATTAAGCCGTCATAAATCAAAAACGCTGAACTCGATAAATAAATTACATAAATAAATATGAGCGCAAGGAGATCGATGACAGTCTTAATGCACAGGATTCCCGAAGACCGCCGATGTATGGGCTTTCCTGTGAAGGGCTTAAATGACCATTAGGACCCGGCCCCCGGGACACTGCACGGCCGGGTGTAAGACAACCCGGGCGGCACGAAAAATTATTTTTAAAAAGTAAAATATGTATCGTGCACCTGTCATCGCATGTGGAATCACTGTGATTAACAGTCTTTGATTCTTCATCTTTATCCCCATGTCGGGATCTTGCATCGCCACAATGACTTGTTCAATCTGGGATAAGAAGAATAGTCAAAATCGTGAAATCAAGGTGACGACAGACATAGTGAAAACGTTCAACCTAGTAATATAATAATTGCTTAATGTGTGATTTGATATGTAATCGTTATATTCATCATTAAATCACCGGAGAGACACACTCATATATTTAGGCATATATATAAGTAAACTACAAGGTTTTTCCTCTGACTATCTTAACTGCACGTCAAAGACGTTATCGGATATTCCCGACTACAGACTTTCGGTTTGATCATTTATTCGCGTTATTAATTCGGCTCCTGATTACATTAAACTAAACATGCTCAGATTGTTACAACCTTTGCTTGTCGGTTATTTTTGGGATCTTTCTGGATGGGCTCAAGGCGGGGTCTGTAAGCACAAGCAAACTGCCAGCACTTTTGTTTTACATGAAAATAGTTTGATGTCGGCCTATTGCGTTATTGTCTGGCTATAATTTGGAGGCAATATTAAACAATAGGCCCATATATTGTAAATATACATGTTGTGTTGTTTTGTTGTTATCACAAACGTATAGCCTGATCATAAATTTCATGGATACCTGGATGTTGTATGTTCCATTATATTTATGAATGAATGATTTATGTGAAGTCTGGCTTAGATTCGAGAATTAATCATATAGATTAAAAAAAGTTTTCATTTAAAACTTATCTCATATAATAAAATCCTCGTCCGAACGAACATATGTCAGAATGAAAAAACATTTAAATTATTTTTGTGATGCATCAGTATCAATAGCTACAACGTCATAACAGATATAGATATAATGCGGTTCATACTTTTGAAGTTGATGCGTATCTCCCGAAAAAAATCAACTCCAGAAGAGTCCGCGTCTGTAAATGCCTGAACTTCGGAATCGATCCTACCTTTGTTAGGCGCGGCATCTGTGTCTTGCAGCTGTTCCCTTGGATAAAGATGTTAATTGTCATGCTTACAGCATCTCGATCTCCGGCGTTTGTGAAGTTGGGATTGATGCTGTCCTGTGTTTTTTTTTTCCTTCCACACTTAAGCTCTGCTTGTTACTGCCCCATAGCGGAGCGCAAGTGAAACGGACTACCGGAGATTTGCACTGTTTTTCTGTTAGTGTGTATAATCAAAATATGACTCAGTTTGGCCAGTTAGAAAAATATGATAATAGAAAAGTATTCTTTTCCTCTCACTTTTTTTTCTTGATTTAATTACCGACTTCACGTACTTACACTGTGTCCCGTTGCACGATGTAATATTGCGAAACTATGATTTTGTGGCAGTGTTTTGTAAAGGAATTTTCCGTTTAATCATCGTCTTAGTATAAAGCTATATGGTTGTTCTGGTATCAGTGG
>NW_026043700.1:0-21855 GCF_023856365.1 Brienomyrus brachyistius
AGTAATGTCTGAGCCAAAAGAATGAATGTATGAATTTAATACAATTCACCCACTCCCACCCACACACAAATCTGAAATTCAATTTATTAAGACACTTCTTAAACATTAGTGCATTAACAAAAAAGGAAAATCTTAAGAGATTCAGTAGGATTTTTCTATGTTAGACTTAAGTTAA
The DNA here is from genome assembly GCF_023856365.1 of Brienomyrus brachyistius. Classification (NCBI taxonomy): domain Eukaryota; kingdom Metazoa; phylum Chordata; class Actinopteri; order Osteoglossiformes; family Mormyridae; genus Brienomyrus; species Brienomyrus brachyistius. Next base: position 176 of record NW_026043700.1, read on the forward strand.
TAGTTCAATAGTTTTTATATATTTCAGTATACCAATTTGACTTTAATGTTGAAACAGATGCTAAAACATGGAATAATTTCATAACTAGAGAAACATGTTATTCACAAACACTAGCAAAGGTAGCTTATAGTTAAACTTACTTAAGTCAGCAAGTCAGGCTACAGTGTGTAAGAATTGTCGTAAACGATAATTTGTCTCAGTCTTACATGACAGAATAAGTAAACAGAAAATATAAAATGGCTGAAACAGCATCATTAACGCCAGCTACAGTAGAGGCGCAGAAAAGGTGTCATGACTGAAGTATTCCCAAACTTTGGAAGACCGCATGCGAGCCTTTTTTGCCGCGTGTTTCTCCAGAGGCTCCGGAGCTCCGCTGGTTGACGCAGCCAAGTTGGCTCATGTGCAGGGGGACAAGCGGCAAATTTCTTTTTTGCAGGGTGGTAGGTGATGTCTCATTAATATTTCTGAGAGAAGTGCTACATGATTGGCCAGTGCATGCCTTACAAAATGGTGCGGCACTGCATCCAAGCCTGCGGCACTCAGAGTCACAAATACAGTGGAAACCATTTGTAGTAATTACGTCTGTCTGGCTGATTTCCAACTAATTGATATTTGTATATTTATTACATGAATATAAGGTAATATAAGGTAATAGAAGAGGTATTTAATGGTTTTCCGTCTGAGGAATTTGCAAAAAACTGCAGTGCATGATGGGTCGGATCTAAAGGCTGCCTAACGTCCTCATCTGTAGGACGACTTACATCAAGACTAGGAAGGTGCATAATGTTCATGCCTGGTTGCGTTTGTTGGTCCAGAAAGTAATTCAATTTCGCCATGTAGGTTACGTTCTTAAAAACTGCTTGGAATATAGCCCGATTATATGCTGTGGGCCTTTTAATTTCTTTGTTTACCAGGTAGGCTACCTTCTTTAAACTGCGTTTTGTTAGACTACATATTTAGGGAGGTCTTTATAAATTTATTGTAGTCTTTATAAATATGTACATAGTTTAGCCTAACCCAGCCACTTAAGGGAGCAAGCCAGCTCAACTAGGTGTCGGTCCCAAGCCCGGATTAATGGGGAGGGTTGGCGTCAAGAAATAAAGAGACTGTATCTTCACTGCATGACTGATGTCAAAATGTGTGAAATATGTGGTTGTATAAATAAATTCATTAAAGTAGGTTAATGATTCTGTGCTGTCTAAATTGTATAGAAAATTTCTACATATAGCCAAACAAATCCTCCTGTTTGAAAAGGCATAGAAAAAGCAATTTAGCCACTAAAACTTTACAGTTTTTGTGAGGGACAGTCGAATTCTCTCGTTAAGTTTTTTGTGATCCTGCACCTACACTTTGCCGGCCCCAGGAGGATGGGCTCCCCCTTTGAGTTTGGTCCCTCCCAAGGTTTCTTCCTTCTTGGGAGTTTTTCCATGCTATCGGCGCCTATGGCTTACTCACTGGGGGCTTTGGGTGGGCATGATATAAAGCAAAGCATTTTCCCTTCCAGTTTCCTCCTCTGGTCCACATTGCAGGACCATCAGCCATCAGAAACAGCCCAGACAGTCTCCTTCAGCTTCTTTAGTGTCCTTGGAAGCCAAGGCAGTTTTAGATCTGAGAGGAGGTTTATCAGAAGGACACATATTACGTCGTTTGTCCTGAAATGTAACATGGGGAGGAAAAGTTAAGCGGTTTAGTCAGATTGGAGTCGTTTATTCAGCAGTGGCAGCGCCAGTGACTTAATGCTACAGGTGCTATAGGGGAGTGAGATTATTTAGAGCGGGTGCTTTAGCTTTTCAGCTTATGTAGATGCTGTATAGAAGCACACAGCACGATAAGCTACAGCATGGATAAAATATGATAAAATATGAAATTCTAACGTCTAGCTCACAGAGCCTCTATGTGTACTTTGAAGAAAAAATACACTACAAGTATGCTATAAAAACCGCAAAAATGTCTTACACAATATACAGATTTTACAGATAGTTAAAGAAAAAATGAAACCAATATTTTGGGGGTGCTGTGGGGGTACTATGGTCATTGGAGGAGGAGCTAGAGCCCCCCCCCCAAGCTTTTCCCTGGTGCTGCCACTGTTGTTCAGATTAAAAGTAACCTTGTCATTAATAAACAGTACTCTGATCAAATTTTTGCATGTACAAACACAATCAAAGTTTAACCACATGTTTAGACACAATTCACACACCTGTTACATTTCCATAATGCTAAGACTCTCTACACTTACTTCATCCACTTTCTTGTTTGGTACACAGTCAATTGATGGATGTGTAAGATTATTACCAGACCGTCTGCTGCAAACTCTACAGTTAATGAATGGCTGCAAAAACACACAGACACACAAAAACAGTATTTAAAGAGTGGTGGGCAATAAATACAGTGAGAGAAGGTGTAGTAAAGATATATCTAAAGATTTAAGGCAGAGCTGCTGGACTGCAGGGTTTAATGACACAGAACAATTTTAGAGGAAAGAGCTTCCAAAGCAGGGTCACCTTAAGGCTATATTATACAAAGCAAGTTCATCTAAAAGTATGAACAACAAATCCCGTTTAACTGAACACTGCTCTGTATTAAAATACTGTCCTCCGATCAAGCTAAGTGGTCCTGTAGTTCACTATTTAAAGAGGTAAATTTAAAGGGTAATTCACACTGCGCATCTACCCTGCTCTGACCAGATTTAATTGCCCTTTCACCACAAAACACCACACTGCCATTTAAGGCTGATTTCAACTGCCTGGTAATCCAGCCTTTAAGCCTGTAAACCTACTAAAATTTGAGAATAAGGTGATGGAACTGGCTGTTTGAGGCCACCTATCTATTTGTTACTTTATTGTTGGCTAACTTTCCTCCGCAGGGCATCAAAAAAGTTAACATGAACCTAAATTAATTTGCTAACTGATATGTCCAATGCTCACAGTCACAGTGACTCTTTACTTACCCTCTTGTCCATGAAAATACAGTCAGCCCGATGGTCTGTTGCAGTTGACTTTGGACATTTTGTTGCTCTCAAGAGAATCTCAATGTCAATGTATTCACTGCTGATCTAAATCACATAAACACGTTATATACAAAATTGCCTACAACTGTTTTAAAGGCAATATAACAAACAATAATCACCCAAAAAATGGCAAACTGTCACAGACTTGACTGCAGCAGATTCAGAGAGAAACTGTGAGAAGGTAAAATTGACCAGGGCTGAGATATACAACCATCACTTTCATTGTGAAGAGACATTAAGCATCATATGCATTGAAATTAAAACATCAAAATCAATGTGATTCTCATTAGTTCAGCTTGCAGATGATGAAAGTTTCACACTTTTGTAAACACTTTCTCAGCAGTTACCTTCGGACGGCCCTGGATGTTATAGAAATTCATGTGCTGACGGGTTCCTTGATGAGCATTTTCGACTGCGAGTTTAATGGCCGTCTTGTAGAGTGCAGGGAGACTGTGGTAATCTTGCTGGGCCTCTGTGGAGATAAGCAGAGCTCCATAAGCCAAAACCAGAACCAGCAGGCGGGTCATCTTCCTCTCAGCTTTGAAGGGAGAAGCAGGACTGAGGACACTGATCTGTGGTCCCCTTATCCAGCACGTCCAGGGGCGTGTCCTTCACCCGAAACAAACAGACCTTTGAACAACATTGGAAAACTCTTCAGGATGAATCGAGGCAGGTGGTCAAGTGGGTTTATTGTTATTTCAGCAATATACACAGTACACAGTGAAAGGAAACATTGTTCCTCCTGGACCACGGTGCAAGACAAAGAAGAAAAACAGAAACAACACAAGATGACACAAGTGCGGGCAAGATAGAACTATACAGAGTGAAAGGAGCACAAACAGAGGGAGAAAGTGCAAGATAAACACAAGAGCAACAATACAATACTACAGGACAAGACAGCGCAGTCAAGAACACAGAGTGCAGCCAGAGCTAACCTGAATAGGGGCATCAAGGTTGCCAGGCAGGCAGAGAAACAGAAAATAGAGGTCTACTTCACATACAACAACCCACAGTGGGTGTGGCAGGGAATACAACACATTACAAACTTCAAAGGCAACAACACCGTCACTGTTAACAGCAACGCCCTTTTAGCAAAGGAGCTAAACAGCTTCTTTGCTCGTCTGGAGGAACACAGAGCAGACATAGCCACACTGCCCCCTCCCCCAATCTCCAGCACTCACAGACTCCCTCTGCAGGAACACCACGCGAGAAGGCACATTGCATCTCTAGGTGTGTGGAGTTTAAGACAAGGCAAGTGATGCTACGATAATATAATTCCTTGGTAAGACCCCACCTAGAATATTGTGTGCGGGTTTGGTTACCATACCTTAAGAAGGACATTGCTGCCTTGGAAAAGGTGCAACGTAGGGCAACGAGAATGATTCCTGGTCTTAGAGGAATGTCTAATGAGGAGAGGTTAGCTGAGCTGAATCTGTTTAGCCTCGAGCAAAGGAGACTAAGGGGGGACATAATCCAGGTGTTTAAGATTCTAACAGGTCTGGATGCTGTTCAGCCAAATGGCTATTTCAATGTTAGTTTAAATACCAGAACTCGTGGCCATAAGTGGAAATTAGCTGGAGAACATTTTAAAACGAATTTGATGAAGCATTTCTGTACACAGCGTGTAGTTAGAGTATGGAATAGTCTTCCTGTTATTGTAACACAAGCTAAAACCCTGGGTTCTTTTAAATCAGAGCTAGATAAGATTTTTGAGCTATTAGCTAAGTTCTCCTCAAAGGAGCTTGATGGGCCGAATGGCCTCCTCTCATTTGTAAATCTCTTTGGTTCTTATGAGTCAGCTTACAGAGATGAGGTCCAGAAACTGATAGGTTGGAGTTCAGCAAACAATTTGGCACTAAACAGCACAAAGACAAAGGAATCACTGACTTCAGGAAGGATGGAGGCGACACTGGCCTGCCTAGATGGATGGATGGATGTTTTTATTGACATTGTAAGTACAATGAGATTTAGTTTGGAACGCGCCAGCAGCTACACAGTATATTTACAATTAATAGATTGTGAGGCATAAAATAAGGTGTGAGTAATATAACATAACGACATAATATAAGTAATCATTAATTAATCATTACAGATGGTATGAGGTGTGAACCGCTAGGCTGCTATGGCATGTTTGGTATCAAACCGATGGAAAATCACTCCAGTTTCCAAATCTGGTCAGTGGTTACCACGAAAGTGAATATATCAAAAGTTACACCAGCCTAACGAAAATCATCAATACAAGGGAAATCACTCTGGTCATAAATCTCAAAAGGACTGATACAGACCCCCTTCCGAAAGCCCGCCAAATGGATGGTCAGCCATTGGTCCAGGAGTCGAATTCCTGGTCACTCCTATTCACGAACTTTACACTATAAAACCTGGCACCTCAGAACAAAGCCAGGAGAGGAGAAACAGAAGGGAGGAGAAAACAAAAGACCATCAGCACGAAGAGAGGCAGAGAACATCAGCCCAAGAGAAGAGAAGCCCACAAGAAGCCCTCCTGAAGCCTATCAGTGAAGACCCAGCTGGACAGAGAACTGCAACCAAGCCCAAGCTTCACCAGGAGAGGGAATCAGAGGGGCTCCACTCCAACAACCGCTGCAAACACCGCGCCTCCCTGAGTGCCATCACCCATCAGCTCATCAGCCTCCGCAACCAACTGCCAAGACCCCCCCCCCCCACTCTGCAACCAAGTAAACAAACTTCCTTTCATTTATAACAACCTAAACTCCTATTCACCTGCTATATTACTTTAGGACAGTATTTCCACAAATTGCTTGCTTTGCAGAACAGTATTTTCCCTTTTAAGGTTACTCATTTTAAATCTGGTCATTGCATTTTCATGATTACATTGTTTGTGTCCACTCCGTTATTTCGTGTTTATTGTTTGTTAGGTGTAATGTCTGTCTTATGTTAGTTATAGGAATAAATGCATGTCTTTTACACAACTTCAGCCTCCGTTCATTGAGTGCTCACAAGAATCCCTGCCTGTGCGATCTACGCTCTGAAACCTCAAATTCGCCTGAAATATCGCGAGACTCTCTCTCATTGGCCGTGAGGGGAGCTTCGCTACCGATCGTTTACATTACCTGGTGACGCAGCTCGTTGGACAAGCCTTCTATTCTAACCCAGGTTATTACGTGATACTGGTTATTAATGAGTTCCATTTAAGTCACACATTAACAGACTCACGGTGTTTCGCAATTGAGTTTGAGCCGACCATTCAGCATAAAAATTGGTTAATAATCACAAGGCACAAGGTTTAAACTTATTCTGAGCACACAATTTAAACTTTTTATGACCGAACGTGCAGTGAAGAAGCGCTACTGTGAACTGGTTGCAAAAGTCGCACTCATGGCAATCTGAAGGCATTTAAGCGGGATCATATGGGCTTATTATAGTTATTTTTATTTCTATTATTAGTAGTTATATTATTTTGTTTTATTTTCGGTGATTTCATTGTAGTTCTTTCGTATTAAACTGCAGTAAACTTTAACCCTATGTCTGACGAGATTCTCAGATGTAGCGCTTTGTTTCCAGGTTCAATTCGGACGAGTGTCTCCGTTTCTATATATCCTGGGAGAGATCTCTCTATTAGCGAACGGGAATACTTGTTATGAGGTTCTAACCTAAATTATGTTGCGCTTGGACATAAGACCGATAGCTTAGTTACCTATCAGGATCATACTCGTATGTGTGTGCCTGCTTTAGACAAAGCAAGTTTAACACAACTTTGCGCTGTGAGCCAAGTGTGTGTCATTTAGAAATTGGGAGTCTCCTGTGCTTGAGACCCACCGTGGTTAAGCACCATTTGCGACGAGATATAGTGCACTCACAATTTAAATCTGTCGCCGTAACGCGTGCGCCGTCTCGCTTCAGTAATTGTTTTAAGGGGTTTTATACTGTGCAAGGCACAGAAGAAGGCCACAAGCAGCATGCGCATGCATTAAATGTGTGTGTCACTCATCTAGCGTCGGCAACCGCCTAGCTATATCTTTGGTTACCTCTAGTGGTCAGGCATAGAACTACCACTCCATTTCGAAATTGCGCCTCTAGTGGCCAGGCATAGAACTACCACTCAATTTCGATATTGCGCCTCTAGTGGCCAGGCATAGAACTACCACTCCATTTTGATTTTGCGCCCCCGGTGGTCAGGCATAGAACTACCACTCCATTTCGATATTGCGCCCCCGGTGGTCAGGCATAGAACTACCACTCCAGTTCGAAATTGCGCCTCTAGTGGTCAGGCATATAACTACCACTCCATTTCGAAATCGCGCCTCTAGTGGTCAGGCATAGAACTACCACTCCATTTCGAAATTGGGCTTCTAGTGGTCAGGCATAGAACTACCACTCAATTTTGAAATTGCGCTTCTAGTGGCAAGCCATAGAAGTACTACTCCATTTCGAAATCGCGCCTCTAGTGGTCAGGCATAGAACTACCACTCCATTTCGATATTGCGCCCCCGGTGGTCAGGCATAGAACTACCACTCCATTTCGAAATTGCGCTTCTAGTGGTCAGGCATAGAACTACCACTCAATTTTGAAATTGCGCTTCTAGTGACAAGCCATAGAACTACTACTCCATTTCGAAATCGCGCCTCTAGTGGTCAGGCATAGAACTACTATTCCATTTCGTAATCGTGCCTCTAGTGGTCAGGCATAGAACTACCACTCCATTTCGAAATTGCGCTCCCGGTGGTCAGGCATAGAACTACCACTCCATTTCGATATTGCGCCCCCGGTGGTCAGGCATAGAAGTACCACTCCATTTCGATATTGCGCCCCCGGTGGTCAGGCATAGAACTACCACTCCAGTTCGAAATTGCGCCTCCAGTGGTCAGGCATAGAACTACCACTCCATTTCAAAATCGCGCCTCCATTGGTCAGGCATAGAACTACAACTCCATTTCGATATTGCGCCCCCGGTGGTCAGGCATAGAACTACCACTCCATTTCGAAATTGCGCTTCTAGTGGTCAGGCATAGAACTACCACTCAATTTTGAAATTGCGCTTCTAGTGGCAAGCCATAGCAGTGCCACTCCATTGAAATTGCACCTCTAGTGGTCCGCCATAGTAGGTTAACAACATCTGAGTTGGGTCTCTGGTGGTCAACTGCGGTGATACAACACGCATAATTGGACACACAGGTTCTTGCCTGAAAGCAGGAATCAACTTCACGGACTAAATCAGTTTGATCACAATACATTAACATCCAATTAGGTTATTGTTGCATAACTAATTGATGTTTACAATTGAATAAGAAACACAATTCATTTGGTTTGATTCCCGTTTAACCTTTTTGATTTATTTTAGGTTTTATTTCACCTTATGCTTTCATTCATTCCCTCTCCCCCAACAAGGGGACTTGCATAGAAGTTCAACCACTATTAACAACAGTAAACCAGTTACGTACACAATCCCATCAGGAAGTCGTTTGGATGTGATCAGTTGAGCCCTTCGGGTGCTGGGTGCTTACCATTCGCTCTCTGTTGGTTGAGCTTGTCTGTGGCTCTGCTGTCACTGCTTGTGATCGTACAGTTTGTCAGAACCGAAGGGGAGTTCTCAGCAATTGGATGCCCAAAAGCGTGTCAGCCCGGCTACACCCACTGACTCATTACGGGCAAGGCTGACAGGTACCTCAGGCGGTCATTACAACTTTTGAGCAGGACTTCGTTTAGGGTGAGTTCTGAGAACGGCCCTAGCTTGGACTCTCACTAGGGTGGGTGATACCTGAAGGCAATTTTGCCAGCCGATAAGCTGAGCTCCACCTGGGTTGTCTCAGTTGTGCATACAGAATACGCCCTTCCAAGTTAACATTGCTGGGGATCGGGGGAGTGGAAGCCGGACTCAGGCTTGCTTGGCTGGGAGAATGATTCCTGGTCTTAGAGGAATGTTTAATGAGGAGAGGTTAGCTGAGCTGAATCTGTTTAGCCTCGAGCAAAGGAGACTAAGGGGGGACATAATCCAGGTGTTAAATCTGGTCATTGCATTACATTTTTTTTGTATCCACTCCTTTATTTCGTGTTTATTGTTTGTTAGGTGTAATGTCTGTCTTATGTTAGTTATATCCATCCATCCATTTTCCAAACTGCTTATCCTACTGGGTCGCGGGTGGTCCGGAACCTATCCCGGAATGTGGAATGGGCACGAGGCAGGGAACAATCCAGGATGGGGGGCAGCCCATCACAGGGCACACTCACACACAAATCGTGATTATATTATTGCACTATACTATATAAATAAAAAGTAAACTTAATACCAGTTGTGGTAATAAAGTGCACAGAGAGTAAGAGAGAGTAGGGTTTCACATAAACGTATGTTCATTAGCATTTAGTATTCTGATGGCTTTGGGGTTAGAAGCTCTTATTAAATCTGGTTGTTCTGCAATGCATACTGCGGTAACGTTTACCAGAGGGCAGAAGTTCAAACATCTCATGTGCTGGGTGCGTGGGATCTTTTTTAAATATAATTATGCATATGTAGAACTAGGGATATGATCCTGTTAAGTATGATAGTTCTGTCTCATTATTGCAGGATCGACATCCATAGTAACTGTGGTGATCTATCCATTTGTGTGCATGTCTGTGTGTGTGTGTGCGAGCGGGTATACCTATCCTACCCCATAGCGTGATAAATACCTGTTTTTTTTTTCCCTTATGGGGACCACGAAACTGAAAACCAGGAAAACTCTATTTTATAAAAATCTGTGACTGCTGTGGAAAAACTAAAAATGCAAAACCTCTTTTATTTTGCTTGGTTACTTATGGTTATGGTTAGGGCAGGGTGGGGGTTAAGATTGTCATAGTTAGCGTTAGCATTTATCCAATAGAAGTCAATGAGCGGGCCCCATAAGGATAGGTATACCCTATGTGTGTGCATGTGTGTGTTTGTCCCATATTGCCTGGGCTTCAGGATACCTCATAACCCGGAACTTCATCAGAAGTAGTTAGAAAATGGATGAATGGATGGATGGATGGATGGATGGATGGATGGATGGATGGACAGATCAATAAAAGTACAGAACATCCATTTTACAAAGAACCATCAACACTAAATGTATGCACTGGTCATGCTCCTGGAAATTAAACTTTTCTGAAAAGCAGCATGTTCATAAATTAGCTGCTGTTATACCTTGGGGGAACAAATGCAGATGAAATTGTAAAACAAACTGCAGTGGCAAAACAGTTCTGGCTGCCTGTGCTGCCCTGCCTGCCCGCCCTCCTGCCCATTACGTCCTGCCTGTGCCACCCTCCTGCCTGCCCTCCTGCCTGTTTACGTCTTTCCTGTGTGCCCTGCTGCCAGTTATTCTGTATTTACATCCGGACTTAACTAATTGAACCATATAAACCATATAAATCAGGACTTTGTTAACCTGACTTCTGCCCTGTGGAGGATGGGCTCCCCCTTTCACTCTGGTTCCTCCAAAGGTTTCTTACTATGACTGAGTTTATCCTTGCCAATGTCGCTTTCTAATTTTTCAGGCTAGATCTTGCTCACTGGGACAATTGGGCAGGGACAAAGTAAAGTGCTTTGAGACAATGTAAGGCTATGAAAATGTACTATACAAAATAAAGTGAATTGACTTGAGTAATGTGGCACAAAGCAACCCTTCTTTGCCACAGGAAATGTCTGGTGCAATTTCTTTTTTAATTGTACATGTCAATTGCATAATACCCTAAACTAATTCATTATTATTTCTATTATTATCATCATCATCAGTATTTCATTAGTATTCCATGGTATTTAGATTTTTCAGGAATCAGTGTGTGTACTGTATACTTTTTAATTTATTTGCACTATGTGTAGTGTCTCTGCAGCTGTATATACTTGCTGCATTATGCACAAGAACTTCCCTCAGGCATCAGTATAGTTAATCAAATGTAATATTTCTTGCTTGTTTATTAAGTTGTTTTAGGTATTTTGTGTGTTCCACTTAATTTAGTGTAATTAGTCCTAGTTGACTCAGGTTTAGTTAGATTTTTCCTTCTGTTGTTCCTCTGCATCATGCTACTGTCATAAAATTTCAATGTCTTACCTAACTTAAGAGTTTTGTGCATTGTGTTTTGGAGAGAAAGAAATCATTACTTTTTTTCTTTAGATTCATCCACTGATTCTATCACCTATGACACATTCCCCCTGAATATTTGTTTGTTTATTTATGTATTTGCTTGGGGGATGGAATTAACAAACAGAAATAACTGAATGAATCAGGGTAGTGAAAAACATTTATAAACTTATCATTTTGGTATTGGTACGATCCTGTTCTGGTTAGTTAGCCGAGGGAGTAAATCATCCGGAGTTTCATCTCTCAATCTCCTCCTACACCCACTCAGCATCACAGTATGGACTCCCCAATGCAACTGATCTGCACGTATTTGTACTCTGGGAGGAAATTGAAGCCCCCATAGGAAAAACTCAAAGCCTACAGACATATGCACAAAACCAGGGGACATGCTCAGTTCTGCAGGCCTGGAAGTGTGAGAGAAGGCTATTTATTGAGTTTCCCCTCTGCCCCTGGTAAAGATGAAACATGCACAAGTCATTAAACACACATATACTTACATGAAAGTCTGACTGATACTGGAGCTTCCAGTGCCCGTAAACCAGGTACTGGGGTACTCCATTTCCTTCTTGATAATTAGCGCCATTGAAAAAAAAAACGGTGCCTTTCCTAATATTAACTGACTCTCAGACAAATGTACTGCTTGAAGACCCTGCCACTATTCGCATTTTCCAGCAGGAGTCACAAATCTTCATTGCATTCAGTTTATTCTCAGATGAGCTCATGCATGTTTCTATGTGCATCTTTACACTTAAACAAATACAGCTAACCTCTGTTGTTATATTCCATATATATTTGTCGTGACTGGCCTTTTTTCTCAAATGATGGATTTCTGAAACTAAAACTGACAGTATTCTAAAATATTTATATTGCCACATCATCGACACATGTTCTAATATGACATAGCATTCCCCTGGACCATAGTGCGACTTAGAGACAAGATATAACATGCCCTTCACGGTAAAACACTAGATAGGTGCAACACTTAATGTCAACGTTGTCAATGTCAATGTTGACTTAATGTCAACGTTAAATTCATGGATTCGCAAATTAAGTAACACGGTTACAGTACAAAAACGAGCAGAGCTGTGTATGGCATGACTATCTCGCGGCGGCGACAAAATATGCTTATCCTTCTAATTATTCAGAAGAAAATATATTTGCAAGCACAGCCGTTCACGGCTTCCGTACAAAAAGCTGTCACTACGCTACAGGAAGAATACACGACCAATATAGGATTTACACAAGTCTGCTTCTTTTGTTTTATTTAGTAACAACTTTCACAAAAATTGACAGCAATACTGCTAAAAGTGCAGATCTGTTGCCAAATTAAATAAACAAAGAAATTAATCATAAAAATATTCAAAGTATATACAGCCAGGGGCGCCGCTAGCAATTTTGGGCCCTATGACAAAATATGAGGTTGGGCCCCCCTACCACACCCATTCAGATCTCTGGGGGCCCCTAAAGGGCGTGGGCCCTTAGAATTGTCCCAACTTTCCCCCCCTTAGCGGCGCCCCTGTATACAGCTAACCATTTCCAATCGAAAAGTACATACAAGTCTCCAATATAAGTTATACAATGGAGCGCAGATAAAACTTTTAAATAGTAATTAACCAAACTATATAAAGAATACAAGTTTGAATACAGGTAATTTGTATAAATTTTACTGTGTTCAGACTGAAAAATCAGCACCAGCCTTACACACATTGCAGTTCTGCTTTTTTCTTCTTTTAGCATAATTACCCGTTTCACGTTCACGAGGCAGAAGATCCCTGCAAATGTGAAAATTCACAAGTAACAGGCACCATTAACCTCAAGCCATAACAGTCTGCTAGCCTGAACAATAGCAAACTCTATGTATTACCAATTATTACGCAGGTTGTCACTTTATCAAATCATGACTGTTACTAAGAAGTGGGAGTGAAACGCGTGTCACGAGATCTCGCGATATTACAACATGACGAGATTTCTCGTTGGAGCGAAAAGCCGTTTCACGAATGCGCTGCAAATGAGCTGCTGTAAATATGTCGGCATCTGACTAAATTACTATAGTAGATACCCCAGACACTTTTGAATCTTTTGTGTGTCAGCATTTCGGGTGCCCGGCGGAAAATATAAATGGCGAAAGGGAGACAGACAAAACACGAACCATCTGTAAGGACTGTAGAAAGCTAATGCCGCACACAGCGGCTAATGCTACTACTAACTACTATGCAAAGCCATTTGCAGCACCATCATAGCTCTTTATTTAAATTCACTGCACCGGTGAAGAAAACATTTTTTAAAAAATGTTATGTTTATTATTGGGTGCTTTCCACTTCATGCACCCACATACAGCGCTAGCTTAAAGCAATGCATTCTGGTCCTGACGCAATGCATCATGGTTATATTTTTTATCGCCCGTTGCATTACGTCACCATGTCACATGGTACCAAAACTCCGCGAGAGCAAGACACATCAGGCAGCACCTCTTAGCAGGCTGCACAGGCTGGATCCGCCTCCATTACGACACAACTTTGCCCTTATTGGCTTAAGATTTTAGTTACATACATGACGTTTGTATATCTGCTATTTCTCCCGAGAAGCAGGTAAAGCGGTAACTGCTTTTCAATTAATTTACTTGGTAAAATTAAATTTAAATAAATGATATGAATATTGTAATAGTACTCGTGAGCTTTGTTTGTTGTTAGTTACTATAATGTTGCGCTGCTTTATTTGTTTAATCGTCTTGTCTGTGAAGACATTCAAGTTAATCAAATAAGAACTGCACTGTACACTGTACATGACCATAAAAACTTTGAATCCTTGAAATAAATGTTTTTGATCTTTTCCTTGGCAGTTATCTTTTTACACAGGGCCTCTATGTACACAATAGTTATTTTTTTCACGACTAACAGTATGGATCAGGAGTTGGTTATTGTAAAAGAAGTAATGTGCATGCAGGTGATATTTGTATAGATTTATATTTACCCCTAGGTGATAAGTTTGACAGTCATTTCTTTTACCGTTTGGCCTCTCGGTTGAACATAATAGTGGCGCGAGCAGCTCCACTTGGTTTTTTAAAAATACTCAGCCATGAACTTTTGGTGAACTCAGGTGAATCCCTTCCTTCAGTAGTAAACCTTGGTAGTTTCAGCCGTTTACACATTGTCTCACTAAAAGGTTGATAATATATTTGTCCTTTTACATAGTGATAAAATATACGCGATAAAAATGTGAATATTCATAGATTCAGGACTAACAAAGTAGCTAACAGAAACTCAGACTAACAAAAGGTGCAAATACATACTCAGTTGGTTCCATTGTGTTGATTACATTATAATGTTTACATTGTAATGATTATATCATGGATATTTGGCATACTTTTTATAAAATCGTAATTCTTATATTCTGCGTTATATAGTGCTAAATAATATTCCATAGATGGATGGACTTTATTAATCCCCGTGGGGAAATTGTGTTTTTTATGTCTCCCTCAACTTACTCTTTGTGGAGTAAGTTGTCCGCGAAGTGCAGCTACCTGTTGGGGCGCCCAGGGAGCTGGGGGTTAAGGGCCTTGCTCAAGGACCCACAGACGTGCTGAGGCTGGGTTAGTTTCAACTGGTGACCTCATTACAGGCACAAGGACTGACCCCTGCCCCCCAACTGTGTATGAGTAGCATTTATGCTGTTTCTTGAGTGTGAGCTAGTACATAAACCAGCTAGTGCTCACCATTGCAAAAATACTCTAGCTTTCTGTCATACACATTTTTTTATTTTCTTACATTGTCCGTTTTTGTTCATAGTCTGTAATATTCTGAATAACGACAATGTAGAGGAAAAACAGATTAAATTCTCCTTGTTTGTAATTTCCCCATGTAATCCACTGCCTTGTGGTAAGAGGTGCAAAAGTCAGACGCGTTGAATGATGAGGATACGATATTGAGTTTAGTTCTTGAGAGGATTTATTCATATGATATTTTAACACACAGTACTTTGAACTGGTTTGTTTGGCGCAAAAGGGCCGATATGCAGACACCATCACACATGGCAAATACGGTCAATGACTGTTTCACTTTGCACCTTCAGCCCTGAGCCGCGTAATCTCAGCACCTTTAATAACAACCATTGCTGCCTCCTACAGGTGGGAATACACTTAGACAATAGTAAATATCACTAAGGCAGGCAAGTACCTCTCGTTTCAAGTGTTGCAATACTATATAACATTATATTATAAACAATAAATACGAATAAATAAAAACATTAAACAAATAAACATAATCAATAATATTCATGAATAATTATGCTTAATATACAAATAAAAGAATAGCTCCTGCAGATGATTTCAGATAACTACTGGAACAATGAGTTCTGGAGGGGAGCAAGCTCTGTTACATGCTATAGAAATGTTGATCTGATTCCTTTCATTATCAGATTGTTACCACTGTTAAAAACCACAGATATTGTATTCTGATTGTATGCATTTCCTTATTAGGGCATGTCAGTTACTTCTGTTAAAAAATCCGTTTATTCTGACGTCGTAAATTTCCTGATCAGAGTTTACCCTCTTTAAAGTGATGGAGGTCCACTTGTGCCAAAGATACATCGATATGCATATGAGATTTCGTTTGTGCCAAAAATATGTAAATAGCACACAGTCCATGTCGACTGAGCATGTGACAAAGAATTTTTCTGTGACAATTCTATTTTGTCAATGAGTTTGTCTGTGGAGCCCCTGAAGGGACCTAATGGTGTCCGCTAATTAGATACCCAGAAATAAACTGTGTGGCTCCTGCCCAAGCATTGCTGCCCAAACAGCAGCTTCCTCCTTATGCCACCGAGGGAGGAGTAGCCAGTGGTTCCCCTGCCCCTTCCCCTCTCCCCCCTGCAGACGAGGATCATAACCATTCAGCACCCGACTCTACCTCCTTCTCGGTGAAGAAGTGCCGTGGCGAAACGCTCAGGCAGCAGGACGAGGTAGCAGAAATTCTTGCCCCTATGTTGGTATGTCCAAATCCTCAAGGGGGAGATAAGGTTTGCTCATCTGACACTGTAGATGAAGGAGTTGAACATAAGAACATAAGAACTATACAAACGAGACGAGGCCATTCGGCCCATCAAGCTCGCTTGGGGAGAACTAAACTAATAGCTCAGAGTCGTTAAAATCTTATCTAGCTCTGATTTAAAGGAACCCAAGGATTCAGCTTGCACTACATTATCAGGAAGACTATTCCATACTCTACACGCTGCGTAAAGAAGTGCTTCCTTAAATCCAGCTTGAAATGTTCTCCCGCTAATTTCCACCTATGGCCACGAGTTCGTGTATTTAAACTAATGCTGAAGTAACTATTTGGTTGAACAGCATCCAAACCTGTTAGAATCTTATATACCTGGATCATGTCCCCCCTCAATCTCCTTTGCTTGAGACTGAACAGATTTAGCTCAAGTAACCGTTCCTCGTATGACATTCCTCTAAGACCAGGAATCATTTTTGTGGCCCTACGCTGCACCTTTTCTAAGGCCACAATGTCCTTTTTAAGATATGGTGACCAAACCTGCACACAATATTCTAGGTGAGGTCTCACCAAGGAATTGTATAATCTTAGCATTACCTCCCTTGACTTAAACTCCACACACCTGGAGATATACCCCAACATCCTATTGGCCTTTTTTATTGCTTCCCCACACTGGCGAGAATGGGACATGGAAGCATCAACATACACACCAAGGTCTTTCTCATGATCAGCTACCTTTATTTCAGTGACACCCATGAAATACCTGTACTTTATATTTCTGCTCCCTAGATGGAGTACCTTATATTTATCGACGTTAAATTTCATCTGCCAGGTATCGGCCCAGTCACTAATTAAATCAAGATCCCGCTGTAGCTGCTGAGCCACTAATTCAGTATCTGCTACACCACCCACCTTGGTGTCATCTGCAAATTTCACCAGTTTACTGTATATATTGGTATCCATATCATTTATGTAAATTAGGAACAATAGTGGTCCTAAAATCGAACCCTGCGGTACCCCACTATGAACGCAAGCCCACTGTGAGTTGAAGGACATTGCCAGTGACCTGCTGGACCCCAGGCAGAACAGGCCTCACCATGCGACAGCCCTTCAGAGACTGGTCCTCCTGCGCATGGACTGGGGCATGATGCATCAGTTTAAACAGGAGCCTGGTAAATCCTGCGAGTGCTACACCAAGCGACTGATGGCAGCATTCTCCAACTACAGTGGGATGGACTCCACAACGGACCGAGAGTGTATGTGATGTAAAATACACTAAGATAGGTAAAAACTCTTTTGTGGACTAAGTAAAACAAACATTTTATGTTCTAGTTTTCTTAAAACTACTGAAACAAATAATTGGCTACACTGCAGTTCCGCTGTTTTGTTTGGCACCCCTGCATGTCGTGCATTGTGTGGAAAAAACCTGAAGGCTGAGGAATGTTACGTAACACAGCTAGAATGTAAAAACTCTCTCTGGTGTAATTCACTGCATAAAACCAATGGTGTTAAGTGTGATGTCTTCTTCATAACACTCCCTGATGTTTGTGTCCGTGACCATGAGATAGGGTGGGCTGCTTTTCTTCCTTCCTTTGACTAGTATTCCTCCTAAATTGTTCATCTGTATTTGCTGCATTGGTACTTGATGTGCGTGTGCCTTGTGTCACGATCGCCATTTAACGGGAGCGGCGGACGGGCAGGAAACAGGCAAGGCAGGCAGGATACGGGGATTTATTAGGAACACGGGGTGCAGGAAACATCTCACGCAGACGGACTTCAATGACGGACACTGAACTCTAGTAAGACATGAACTCAAATAGACAGGACTGATTGAAAATAATCGGACACAGCTGGGTACGATCAGGGAAGCACACGTGGATAATCAGGGGGCGTGGCACACACGGTGGTCAGACTGTCCGGGACCTCCTCGGGGACTAGGGCAGGAAAGTCTGGAGCTGGGTCAGGGACAGGAGTGGGGCCAGGAACAAGAGCCCCAGGGGGCACAGTCATTTGAGGCGGAGGGAGCGCCTCGGGCGTGGGCTCTGGGGCCGCAGGGGGCAGCGGAGGCGGCTGCTCAGGAGCTACGGGCAAAGCAGGCGGCGGCTGCTCGGGCTCTGGGGCCGCAGGGGGCAGCGGAGGCGGCTGCTCGGGCTGCGCAGGAGCTATGGGCGACGAAGGCAACTGCTCAGACGCTGTAGCAGGAACCCAGGACTTTATGCTCAGCCCACTGCTGTTAACTCCGATGACTCACAACTGAGCAGCAATGCACATTTCGAATTCCATCATCAACATCAGGCAGATGACAAGACTGTTGTGGGTCTCATCAATAAAAACGGTGACTCAGCATACAAAGAGGAAGTGTGATGACTATCGGACTGCTGCAGAGCCAACAACCTGTCTCTGAATGTTGACCAAAGAGATGGTTGTTGACGTTAGAAGAACACAAAACACAGAGTGACCACTCTCTGCTGCACATCGATGGCTCATCTGTGGAGATCGTAGAGAGTACCAGATTCCTTGTTGTCCATCTGGCGGAGAATCTCACCAGGTCCTTCAACATCAGCTCCATAGTAAGGAAAGCACAGCAGCACCTCTACTCTCCACGGAAGCTCAGAAAAGCCCATCTCCCATTCTCACACTCTATTGGGGAACTGTTGAAAGCACCCTGAGCAGCTGCATCACGGTCTGCTTTGAGAACTGTGTCGCCTCAGATCACAAGTCCCTACAACAGATAGTGATGACAGGTGAGAAAATCATTGGGAGTATCGTGTTAGAGAAATATGTACTTTTTTTATCATCATTTTGCTAGACGCTTAGAAACAACACCCTGCCGCAGCTTGATCTTAATTGAGCAATAACACGTCTCAAGAACTGTCGCTTGAATATTTCCACCCCATATATGGTGACAAACAATGTTCAATGTCAGTTGCATATCCTGTTTGTGTACCTCAATAAAAGACACTGCGAGGGGAGTTACTCTTTCGAAGTTGGCTGAGTTCGACTGAGAGGCTGACACCTCGAGGTCAGGACCGGGCTTCCCTTTGTAAGGAAAAGTGGTAAAAATGTCCCAAGGTTCTTGGTTGATCATTTGAATGCAGACAATGTTAGGAATTTATGATCATGGGGGAAGCCAGGGAGAGAATGGGGGTTCCAGTTGGCACCACTATGGTGATAAGGATAAGATAAGGTGATAAGAATTGAATTACAATGATCATAAAAGTCTCCACCCTGTCCTGTCCCGTCCCTGTCTCAGGATCCTCACACTCCAGGGGGTCACTCTTTATATGTAAATTCACTCACAACACCTACACACAACACCTTGGTGGGGAGGGCCTTTTTGGGTATAAAGGGGGGTGAAGAACTGTCTTCAATTTGTATCTGAGCTGCCTTTCAGTACCCGGTGTGTCTCTACACTGTATTACATTGTATTATTTTTGCTGTTCAATAAACCATCATTTTGCTGAAACTGCGGAGACTCTGCAAGTGGATTCCCTACACCTTGCAGCAAGTAAAACGTCATCACAGCTGTCTGTGTTGTTCTGTGTTCAGAGACTGGTTTGTTTCCAGCGCATCTTCAGAAGAAGATAACCCTAACATATCTCTCCCCTCCATCACAGATATTCACACCACACACTGCATCCGCAAAGCCACCACCATTGTGGATGACCCCACCCACCCCTCACATTATCGTTTCACCCTCCTGCCTTCTGGAAATAGGTCCCGGAGCATTCGGGCCTTCACAGCCAGACTCAAACAGCTTTATCCCCCATGCCGTCAGACTACTGAACTCTCAGGGACTAATCTGATACCACACACACATACACTCATTAACACACTTTATTATTTAACTACTATTTTTTATCTTATTGTCGCCATGTTTACAGTTACTTTTATTTATTTTTATTGCTACCTCATTGGACAACCAAACTGCGCCTTCTCAGTACTGGGTTTACTGTGCTGTTTGTGCTCGTTGGTGTCAGTTGTCCTCTCTTTTTGCACTGTCCTGCAATGTTTGCACAGTTTTTGCTCATTATGCACCATACAGTATGTTGCTAGGTTGGTATGTGTTAGTCTTCTGTTAATTTAAGTAGCACCTTGGTCCGAGGGAAACAGTTTCTTTTGTAACTGTACTATACTCAACTGTGTAAAGTTAAAAATAACATTAAAGACCTACTTGACTTTTACTGAACAGGTGCTAAAGTGAAATTACTTGCTTCTGGGAAAGAACTCCAGCTGAAATTCTGTACAACAATTATGGGAGACATATGGGAAGGACGCGGTGTCAGACCTGCCCCAGTGGGACGAATGTGGTTTTCCTAGTAACAGCAGCTTCAGTCCCAATCAGATAAGCCAGATGCATCTGAAATTAGAGGAACGGGATCAGACTGGTTGCTCAGGGACTAATGTGGTAGAACTAAAACAGAGACAAATTGGACGGTGTTTCAATTGTGGGAAAATGAGACAAAGCAGGCAGAGGAGATGCGGGTGGCAAAGAAGCATGAGATAAGGAATGCAGAGAATGTGGATGAGGGTGAGACTCCTGTGAAAACTGTGTATTGAAAATTAGGGCCATAGTATTGTCATCCATCCTGTCAGGGTATGGAAATACACTGAGGGTAAATGGCCTAATGCAGGAAGTGTCTTAATCCTATAACATCCAGCTGATTCAGGCTGTGGGGGACAGTGTAGTACTGCACTCTTCTGGCTGGGACCTTGAATAAATGAATGAATGTTACATTTATACAGCCCTTTTCTAAGATACACAAAGAGCTTTACAGAAGCACTGGGGAGCCACTTCAACCCAAACGTGAGGCAGCAGGAGAGGGGGCCCAGGCAGAGAGAACAGCCAACAAGACGGGTGCTTCCACAGACAGGACGGGGGCCCCGGCAGACCAACGCTGACGACTCCTGGGACCAAGTCAACAGAGCAGCTGTCGTCATTGTGACTCACCCTCATACATCCATCCATTGTCTAAACCGCTTATGCTACTGGGTCGCGGGGGGTCCAGAGCCTATCCTGGAAGGATCTGTGCACGAGGCAGGGAACAACCCAGGACGGGGGGGGCAGCTCATTGCAAGGCACATTCACACACCATTCACACACACATGCACTCCTACGGCCAATTTAGCAAGAGAGAACATGCAAACTCCCCACACATGTGACCCAGGCGGAGACTCGAACCTGAGTCCCAGTGGTGGGAGGTAACAGTGCTAATCACTGCACCACCAAGCAGCCCCACCCTCATACATGATTTCTGATTCTTGATTTTAATCCCCTTTTCTGTTTTTGGCAACATATAAAGTGCTGTGAATGTCACTGTCAGATTGTCATATCATCCTCCAGTTGTCCCTTGTCACCCTGGATGCACATTGAGTGTTTGCTAAATATTTTATCTTGTAGTGTTCCTGATTTTTTCCTGTGTTTTAATTTGCAATTCTCAAATTTCATGACTGGCATCCGTGGGGACGATTAATTAAACCTGTTAACTCTGCACTTCAATTTCAAACTGTTGGTAACATGTGTACATATTTTTGTCTGATCTTTTCACCACCAGGTGGCGATATAGCAACTCCAGAGTTATTGATGGCTAGAACAAAAAAAACACAGT
>NW_026043701.1:0-21565 GCF_023856365.1 Brienomyrus brachyistius
GTTCATGTAAAAATTGATGTATCCGTGCCTCAGTTCCAGGTTCATCTCTTCGTCATCTTTCTGCCTTTTGTCTCAGTGGTTACTGTCCCACACAGTCTGTCTATCTTTCAAAGTCTGTGTTTGCAGCGTTTGAAAACCCAGTGACCATCATCCCTGTATTTGGCAATGGAGTTCCTTGGCTAGAAGAATCGGAAACAATCTTCTTTTTCCTTTCCACCCTGTAGATGCTTTGTACAGAACGTAGGCATTCACCGCCACCAAGTCCAGCATGTTGTAAAACACAGCTACTGGCCACTTGCTTGTTGCTGCTCGTACTGAATACATGCGCGCCATTCTAAACACTGACGTGGAGAATTCCTCTCCCTGTGCAGTGTCCTTTGCCAATGGAGGAAGTTCACGGCAAACGTTATTCACCATGCCCAGTAAAGTGAAGCAGTCTGTGTGACAGTGACAGTGAGGTGAAGAAATTGTCCATTGTGACATTTCTCCCGTCATCCAGAAATGACTCCATCAGACTCATGACCACGTTCTCTGCCAGCCTTCACCAAGAACTGTGCTGAAAGTTTCACTCCAGGAGAACACATGAACATAGATGTACAGCTGTTCTCGACCAAGGTTCATTGTCCATGCAGTATATTTACATTTACATTTACAGGATTTGGCAGACGCCCTTAGCCAGAGCGACTTACATAAGTGCTTTGAGACTCTGCAATGAATTTCCGATGCTAGCTCAATAAGGACCCCAGCTACGAATACTATCTCTGAGAACGCCATTGAGTAGTGCAGAATTTTTATTTTATTTAATTTTTTTAAAACACACACCAGAAAAAGAGTCGAGTAAGAATATAGAAGTTCTACGTCAGGTATTTCTGAAAAAGAAAAGTTTTGAGTCGTCGCTTGAAGACACTCAAGGATTCAGCTGTTCGGACATCTAGGGGGAGTTCATTCCATCAATTAGGTGCCAGGACAGAGAAGAGCCGAGATGCGTGTCTTCCTTGTGCCTTGAGGGGAGGTGGGACCAGTCGAGCAGTGCTGGAGGATCGGAGAGATCATGGTGCAGAGCGGGGTGTGATGAGGTCCTTTAGGTAGGATGGTGCCAGAGAATTTTTGGCTTTGTATGCGAGCATCAGTGTTTTGAATCTGATGCGTGCAGCTACAGGAAGCCAGTGGAGGGAGCGCAGCAAAGGAGTGGTGTGGGAGAACTTGGGAAGGATGAAAACAAGACGAGCAGCTGCATTCTGAATCAGTTGGAGGGGACGGATGGCGCTCAGTGGTAAACCCGCTAGAAGCGAGTTGCAGTAGTCAAGGCGTGAGATGACGAGGGACTGGACGAGTATCTGGGTAGCCTGGGTGGAAAGAAATGGACGTATCCTCCTGATGTTAAAAAGGAGAAACCGACAAGAGCGAGAAAGACTGGCGATATGTGAGGAAAATGACAACCGATCATCTATGGTAACTCCAAGGTTTCTAGCAGAAACCGAAGGACGGATCAGGGAGTTGTCAAAGGAGATCGCAAGGTCCTGGAGGGGGGATGAGTCAGCCGGGATGTAAAGCAACTCAGTTTTACTAGTTTTGAGTTTTAGCTGGTGAGTGGTCATCCAAGATGAGATGTCTGCCAAGCATGTAGAGATCTTAGTGGAGACATGAGTGTCTGAGGGAGGGAAGGAGAGGATGAGTTGAGTGTCATCGGCATAGCAGTGGTAGGAGAAGCCATGTGAGGATATAACTTCGCCAAGAGATTTAGTGTAGAGGGAGAATAGGAGAGGGCCAAGAACCGAGCCCTGAGGGACACCGGTGGAAAGACAACGTGGAGTAGATGTGGATCCATTCCATGTCACTTGGTATATCGCATCCAAGCCGGACAAATTTGGGATCAAGTTCTGGATGGCCACGGATTTGGAGACCAAATACGTCTGCAACGTGTCCCCTAACTTGGGAAAGGACCCCAGTCACCAGAAAAGGGAGAGGCTGGCAGAGAACATGGTCATGAGTCTGATGGAGCCATTTCTGGATGACGGGAGAAATGTCACAACGGACAATTTCTTCACCTCACTGGCACTGTCACACAGACTGCTTCAGCGCAAAACAACACTACTGAGCACAGGGAATAAAGTTTGGTATGAACTTCCTCCAATTTCAAAGGACACTGCACAGCAAGAGGAATTCTCCGCGTCAGTGCTTAGAAGTGGCAGTGTCTCCTTGACAATTTATGCACCTAAAAAAACAAGATTGTGTGTGTTCTGAGTTCCTTGGACCAAGATGTGGCGATCTGTGAAGGCAGAAAGAGGAAACCCAACACGATAACAGACTATAACCACATGAAGGTATGTGAATGTGTGTATAATTTTACATCAGTGCTACAATGTTTTCTGATATGTACTATACAGGCCTATATAGAAAGAAGGTAGAAAAAAAGCAAATACACTCATGACTCTCTCTCTCTCTGCTGTTATAGTGTGGTGTAAATGTGTTGGACCAAATGGCGCGCATGTATTCCGTAAGAGCAGCAACATGCAGGTGGCCAGTAGCTGTATTTTACAACATGCTGGACCTGGTGGTGGCAAATTCCTACGTTCTGTACAAGGCATGTACAGGGTGGGAAGGCAAAAGAAGATTATTTTTGAGTCATCTAGCCAAGGAACTCCATTGCCAATTTATGCCACAAAAGGCTATGGGGACAGAGGAAGGCTGCTGCTGTGCCAGGACTTGTATGGACAACTCAGTGTCAGGTACAGGAGAACTGCAACAGAAACCGCAGCAGGTTTACCAGTGCAAAGTGTTACAAATTCACTTGCGCCAAATGCAGGGATGATGGTCACTGGGTCTGCAAACACTGCAAAGTTTGAAACACTAAATTTTTTTTATAAATAAAACAGACTTGTGCTTCCATATATTTTGTGAATGTGTGTCTTTCATATTTGCAGGTCAGTCAGCATGTGGGATATTTGGTATAGATATGGCAGACTTTTGTGAAGGTTTCCATGTCACACACAGAGGTTTAGCCTGCCTTGGATTTTAGCTGCTCTGAGTAAAAAAATGCAAATGTGCCAGGCCTCACAGGTAATGGGTGTGTTTGCACAACAAAAGCAGGAGGACAATGGCCCAAGAAACTCTCAGCAGGGATGCTAGTAGGTGTTAGGCCCAGGGAATTTACGCAAATTTGCGTAGATTTGGCAGTTCTAGTGTTAATTCACACCAGGATTTCAGTACAAACTGATGATATATTAGCCAGTTGGTTACAGAATCAAAGCATATTTCTCTCAATCTCTGATTGTCACAGCTGGGTGTTGTCACGAACGGAATGGGTCGCTGGGCGATCAGGTGGCCACACGGGTCGGAGAGCGAGCGAAAAGCAGGCAAACAGGCAGGATACAGGGTAAACGGGGATTTAATGGGAAAACTCAGGACGGGAAACATCAATGGCAGACAAGGGATACAGACACGACTTGGACTTAAATACACAAGACGAAGCCAAAATAACAAGACACAGCTGGGTACGATCAGGGAAGCACACGTGGGTAAGCAGGGGGGCGTGGCACACACGAGGAGTGGACGAGCCGGGCATGACAGGTGTTGACTCCTTGGTACTTGATGCAACTGACTGGGTGCTGGTTGATCTACTTTCAAATTTATAAGGAGAATAACATCATCAGAGAAGGCTTTTGAGCATAAGATTCGCAAAGTTAGGAAAATCTGAAATGTGCACAGGTGCTGAGTGAACACTGTGGGTTTCTCTCTGAGAAAGCTACCTTGTTGTAAGGCTCCATTGTTGCCTTAGGTGTACAGACATATGGTGTAAAGCAGGGTTCCCCAATTCTTGTCATTGAGGGCCAGAATCCAACACAGCTTGCATTTCCCAGTTTAAATACATCTTAAACAGCCAATTACTAGGTTTACTAGGTACGTCTGAGCAGGGAAATCAACAAACTGTGTTGTAGACTGGACCTCCAGCACTGGAATTGGGGAACCCTGGTGTAAACCGATAAGATAGCTATCACCAAGCTACCTCAGCTCTGCCTTGCAGCAAAACCAAAGTCTATACATTCAGGGTGAGGGTGCATAGACTTGTCATCCGTCGGCTCTCACATTTAATTCTGCCAGTCCTCAGGAAACTGCAAGAGAGCAGCAGTGGCAGTCACCTTGGACGGACATGGCTAGACTAGCATGTTGTACGGATGACTCAGCTTTATTTTAATTAGGCATGTATTACATTTCCTTTTTTTGGCAAGGAACCAGTTTGAAGTTAAAGAGTGGTGAGGCAGTTAAAAAAAGACTTTGCAATCGGATTATCTGTAAAAGGCCTGCAGAAGAGATTCCCTTCGTTGTATTAGGTTTTGACCTGGCCCTACACTATTTAGAAAAATCTCTGTATTGCACTGCTGGAGGGAAGTCTCTGAACATTCACAGCACAGAAAAACAAATCTGACAGGGGCGGTTGGTGCCTCCTGGTAGATTTTGTTAGACAGAACCAAGACAGCAATTCCCTCTGTGCTTGATCCGTCTTCGAATCACCAGATTCGTGTAGCAGTCACACTCACTATGCACCTCTGCGCCAGCTTTGCAGCATATTTGACTATATACTGACTGACTGACAGTCTGTCAGAAAGGTCCGCATCTGATCCGGGGCAGCAGCACAGACTGGACCCGTGCTTTTTTAAATCTCAGTAAGAGTTAACTGAAGAGTCACACAACAACCAGTGAAGATCTGCTTGTGGTTCTTGGTAAGTGCATGATAAAACTATATTAAGATTAACATCATGTTAGTCTGTTAAATATTTCTATCAAACATTAAGTTTTCTAACTTAGTTTACACTGACTGACATTATGACAACCTTAGACGTTTTAGTCAGACTGGCTAACAGGTGAGCTAACAGCTATATAGCTGATAGTCCTATCCATGTGATTAAAAAACATAACTAACGCGAAAGTAGGCTTAAAGTAAGAATTGGCGATTGTGGTGAAAGCTTGTTTTCAGAATTGGTGAATATCTCCGTTCACGTGGATGTTAGGTGGAATGAGATGCCGGCAGTATTTTTGTACGTCTGTGTAAAATTCTAATTTTAGGTACAGTGTCAACAACTTCGCAGTAAATATTATCTAAGGTCATTACAAGCCTGTTTGTGTCTTCCAGTTCATTCATCTGGTTAGCATGCAAACATAAAGTTACTTAAACTTAGCAGGCCCAGTTGATGAGACCCTGTTTACACGTTTTTTGGAAAAATCAGGAAACTTCGTTTAGTTAAATGTTAGCATAACATTTATTGCTAGTGTTAGTATAAAATCTTTTTCAGATTTAACTTTGATAGTATTTGAATAAATATGTTTATTTAGATTTGAAGTGTATTTTATCTATGAAGTGAAACAATAAGTGTATTTTCCCCCTTTTTTCAGTTTCTTACTTTTCGTTCATTTCAAATTCAGATTCTCATTTTTGCAGCAGTGTTACTGAGTTTTTTTGAGTAGCTAAATGTCTCCTATTTCTTTGAACTGTGTCCCATAGATTTTGTTCCATTCCCTCCGCTGATTCTAGTCAAGTTGAAGTCAAGCCCCCATCATCTCCTGCAGGTAACAAGTTGTATCACATGCATACAATCCCATTTTGAGACACAGAATGCACCTGTACCCTGGTCTTGAAACTTGCTGCTTGACCTTTATTTCCATCTGATGCCCTGTCGGACTTCATAACTATGTGAACTCTAATGCATCTCAGTATGAATGCAGTTTCATGCTCCCCGGTCGCCCAGAGGAGGATAGGGTCCCCTTCCGAGTTTAGGTTCCTCTCAAGGTGTCTTCCTGCTAGAGGGAGTTTTTCCTTGCCACTGTCGCCTCAGGCTTGCTTGGTGGGGTTCTGGCCAGTTAAGGACTCCCTGGTATACTGGATGGTGATGGTCTTTTTACAGGTGACATGAAACGGTATTGTTGTAGTCCAGGTCAATCATATTAGGGGTCAGGGGCATAGAAGGGTCATGGATGACAGATTCAGGGGGTCCAGAACTTTTAGGGGCCTCAAAACCTGCCATTGAAGACCTTCCCAGACAGCAAAAGGTGTCTGTGCCAGATCTGGGCCAGATATTGGATAGAATTTGGTGCAGATCTGCAAAACAGGTCTGCACCCAGGACTTTCCAACGGTCCAATACCGGAACAGATTTAGATTGGGGATCAGGAACAGACCTTGGCCAGTACTGGCCCAATACAGTTATTAATGCTACGATATGTGGTGTGGCTCTGGCCCAGATCCGTAACTCATTACATCTGGGGCTCATCTGGCCCTGGTCTGTGATTGGTGAATAATTTTTTTCAGCTATACCTGGGCCAAACATGGCCCAAATAAATCCCCACACATTTCTCGTCTTCAAAACAGTCTATTTATTTTTTTACATTTCTGCATTTCAATCTCATCCAGAGAACACATAACATTTTTTATTTATTACAAAAACTCCAGTCATATAAAAAATGTAAAAATATTCAAAAACATTGTGACAAGCTTGCGTGGAATAAATAGTTTAATTCAATATCATTTGTATTTTTTTTAAATAATAATGCATCATGCAATAATTACAAAAAAAAACATTAACGAATTTACGTGTGCACGGAGACCAAGTGTCAAATGCAAGACATTGAAAATAACAACTTACATGACAATTTGGATGCTAAAGGAAAACAGGTGATCAGCAAAAGTTGGAGCCTGTGGAACCAGGTACAGGTCTGTGAACATAAATAAAAAGAAAAGTACATTTATTAATCTCTGAATATACATTGATATGTGTTTGTTTGTGTGTGTGTGTGTGGTGGTATCTTACTTGGCCTGTCACTGAAGAGTAGGAAGTAGCACGTCAGTGGAAGTAAACTGGGAATACAGTTTTCAGACTATGCTATAGAGGAGGAAAGGAATTCAGCATTAGTGCTGGATGATACTGGTGGTGCCTATAGAGTGTGATTTCTAAATCTTGTGCATTTTTTGATTCAATTCAATTAAACTTTATTTATATAGCGCTTTTAACAACAGTCATTGTCACAATGCACTTTACATTTAATACTGGTCATCATCCAGAGACAGGAACTGGAGGTTCAGATATCTCAATTTGATCAGTAGGCTGCTAGAAAATTTCTATCAGTCCATTGTGGCCGTCATGTTGTTCTACGCTATGGTCTGCTGGGAGAACAACACAGCTCAGGCAGCATTAATAAAGAAAGCCAAATCGATCTACGATTATATTCGAACTGGACTAATTGTAGTTTGTGGTAGAGAAAACATTGCTAACAACGCTGAAATCCATCAGTAACAAGCTTGTTCATTGTCTGACCGAGGATCTATATCAATCTCAGGAAAATTTCTCTTTGATGTGCGCATATATTTTGTGGCCTTTTGCGCCTTCTCGTGGATAAAAAGTGCAGCTGTGACTACATGCCAGTAAAACTCTCCTATACAGTTGCCTCAGTATGTTTTGTGCGACTTTCACCTGTTCTCACTACACTACAGAACAATCGACACTTAATTATAATGCATGAAAGCCGATATAGATAAAGGACATTGTAGCAAAGCCTGTAAATCAGACAGTATTGATATGCGCCACACAACGGAGAAAAACTACAAACGCGACGCTTTTCGGCGTAATGATGTGTGCATAATCATTGTACGTCATCACGTATCGACATGACAAGATGGCGGCTTGCTGAAATCCTCATGCTTTTATTTTAAAGTGTTTTCATTTTTGTTTTACTTTACCGACACGCTTTATAATAATAGGCAATGTCTAGATTAATAGTGAAGAATCTCCCGAACGGGGTTAGTATGTTTGTTACTTTTATAAATAAGTGTTTGGAGCTCATATCAGAACAGAAAAATATCGTGTGCCAAAGATAGAAATAATTTTATAATATTTTTATGCCCACATCGATGTTTTAACAGTGCAGTATAAATAGTTATAACTAAATAACGCGTGTTAATACCACTAGGGAACCCTTGGTCTGTTAAACTATTTGTGTCGCGCTACTTAATGTGTATCGTAATGTGTAATGTGTCGGTCATATATATTTTGTGTTCGATAATAAGAGGATGGTTGACGACTGACCGAAGCCAATTAATTGTGATTATATTGGCAGATGAAGGAGGAGCGGTTTCGTGGTATGTTCGATGCCTTTGGCAGCCTGACCGATTGCTCTCTGAAGTTTACGAAAGAGGGAAAGTTCCGCAAGTTTGGATTTGTGGGCTTCAAATCAGAAGAGGAGGCAGATAGGGCGCTTAAACACTTTAACAAGAGCTTTGTGGACACCTCCAGGGTGACGGTAGGAGCATTACATTTGCACTCATACACTATTACATCATGATTCTATCCACAAGATGAAAATATCATAATTCTCTTTTCATTAGCTACCCTACTAAGTTGGAGGTTGCTTTATTTTTTCAGGTGGAATGGTGCAAGTCTTTTGGGGATCCTACCAAGGCTAGGGCTTGGAGCAAACACACCCACCCACCCCCAACCAACAACAAGGAGCATGAGGTGAAGGAGCTCAAGACTGGGCCCCTTATCTTGCAATTGACAAGTAGTGTGGTGTATATTAGAAGGATGTACGCATGTCATACTAGGGCTGCACGATTCTGAAAACAAAATGTGAATAGGGATTCTTTTGCTTAAAATTGAGACCATGATACTCTGTAATATATTTTTTTTATTGAAACATTAATTACACTCATTAAACCTCAAAATGAAAAACAACGAAACATGACTGTGCCAAACATATGATTGATCCAGGACCAGCATTTCAACTTCTGACAACAGAAATGAAATGCTCAATAGGTCATTCAATTAGGGTAACCAAAACAGCCATACCAATCATTCTAGTACCAAAAGTTCCAGTGGGGTACTTTTTTGGTACTTTGGGGTGGGACTTGAAACGCTTTCTTTGTCTAACGATTATGCAATAGTCTGCCTCTGAAGCCCAATACACCCAGCGTATTGAAAACAGTTGCAAACTCAGAAAACAATGATAAATGAGATAACATAGTTATTATTATTAATAATAAGCAGCGTAGGTAAACTTTAAACTGATTTTAAACATATGCTAGATAATATTGAAAAGGAATAATAATTAAAATAAAACTTTTTTTTTTCCTAATATAAAGTAAAAATGTTTTAGTAAAACTGAACCTCCCTGTGTTATAATGTCCGTATACAGAAGTGAAAGTTAGAAAAAAACTGATCTTAATCTAGCTGACTGACATAAGAATTGCACATGCACAACATGTGAGTATTAATATTGCACATCGGCCAGCCCTATAAAATACTACAGCCATTTTTCAAATTCAGTACAAAGTACCCCACCTTGCACTCTGATGTCATTCTGTGCCAGTACCAGTTTTTACGGCAATGAAAAGCCAACACCTTGAAGTACTGTATTTTTGGTACCTTCTTGAAGTGTATACTTGGAAAGCGACCTTTAAAGAGAATGCAGAATTCTGGAACACTTGAGACTCTAGGGAAAAGTAGGAGCATTTGTTTTGATCCAGCTGATGTAATACAATGCAGAAGAACGATTGTAATTTAGAAATGATTGCGTTTTTTTTTTGCGAATAATTTTGCAGCTCTATAGCCTACCATACACTGGGTGTTAGTTGGACATTGACATTGTTAAAACTTTGTGAGCAGGACATGCATAAAGGTATGCTGTTATTGTGTGTGAGCAGGATTTAATACCATATCAGTGACTATGGTGAACTTAAATGTACATTCTGCCACTTGGCCTTGCTATTGAACTTTAGAAACTGCTCACATTTGCCCTCTTAGGAGAAACAGAAGAATAATAAGAAGAAAAAGAAAAAACAAGAAATTGTAACTGTTGTTGGAGAGGTAGGTCATTTCTAATTTGGGTAAATTATGAATTTAAGCATGATATTTTCTAACAGTAAGCTTTTATCTTTCAAGAAGGCAGCTGGATTTTAATAGTTTTTTTCACCCTTTATACTAACAGCCATTATTTGCTGTCTGATGTAAATGATAGTTTCAACACAGCATTACAGTATTACACCTGTCTAATGGTGTAACTCTGGTGAATTTTCCCCAACACCCCTGCAGCTAGAGCAGGACCAGGGCTTTCAGGAGTTCCTTGCTGTACACCAGAACCGAGCCCAAGGCCCCACATGGGCCAATGACAGCCTTCCAAAGCTGGCTGATACCAGCACTGCAAGCGAGGAGAAGAAAAAGCCAAAAGCTACTAAAGATGACTACCTGAACTTTGACTCCAGTGAGTCTGAAGATCTTAGCCAAGATGAAGACCAAGAGGATGAGGGGATTCAAAGTAAGTGTTATTAACCAGATTGATGTACAGTGCCTTGAAAAAGTATTCATACCCCTGAATTCTTGTCACGTTACAACCACAAACTTAAATGTATTTTACTGGGATTTTATATGATAGACCAACACAAAGTAGCGCATAATCGTGAAGTGCTTTGGAAAGTAGCTCAAGTTCAGTTTGTCTGGATGGAAAGTATCTGTGAACAGCAATTTCCAAGTCTTGCCACAGATTCTCAATTAGATTTAGGTGTGGACTTTGACTGGGCCATTCTAATATATGAATATGCTTTGATCTAAACCATTCCATTGTACCTCTTGCTGTATGTTTAAGGTCATTGTCCTGCTGGACAGTCTCAAGTCTTTTGCAGCCTCTAAAATGTTTTCTTCCAGGATTGTCTTGTGTTTAGCTCCATCCTTCTTCCCATTAGCTCTGATTAGTGTCCCGGGCCCTACTGAAGAAAAGCATCCCCACAGCATGATGCTGCCACCACCATGTTTCCCAGTGGGGATGGTGTGATCAGGGGTGATGTACAGTGTTAGTTTTACGCCAAACATAACGTTTTGCATTTAAGGCCAAGCATTTTGCATTTAGTGCCAGAGCACCTTCTTCCACATGTTTGCTGTGTCCCCTACATGGCTTGTGGATGGGAACTGCAAATGGGACTTCTTATGGCTTTCTTTCAGAAATGTCTTTCTTCTTGCCACTTTTCTATAAAGGCCAGATTTGTGGAGTAGACAACTAATAGTTGTCCTGTGGACAGATAATCCCACCTGAGCTGTGGATCTCTGCAGCTTCTCCAGAATGATGATGGGCAGTTGTGCCATACTCTTTCCATTTTTGGATGATGGATTGACTAGTGCTCCATGTGATGTTCAAAGCTTGGGATATTTTTTATAACCTAACCCTGCTTTAAACGTCGCCCGATCCCGCCCCTTGGTCTTCCTGTTGCTGTTTGTTCACTATTGTTCTCTAACAAACCTCTGAGGCCTTTACTGAACAGCCGTATTTATACTGAGAATAAATTACACACAGGTGGACTCTAATTACTAATTAGGTGACTTCTGAAGGCAATTGGTTGCACTGGATTTTATTTAAGGGTATCAGAGTTCAGGGGGCTGAACACAAAGCCACACTTTTAAGATTTTTATTTGGGAAACCATTTCTCATTTTCTTTCCACTTCACAATCATGCGCTACTTTGTGTTGGTCTATCACATAAAAGCCCAATAAATACATTTAAAGTTTGTGGTTGTAATTTGACAAAATGTGGAAAACTTCAAGGTAAATGGACTGCATTTTATACAGCGCTTTTCTACACCTACGAGTACTCAAAGCGCTTTACATTTTATGCCTCACATTCACCCATTCATACACACATTCATACACCGGTAGCGGAGGCTGCCATGCAAGGTGCCAACCTGCTCACCAGGAGCAATTTGGGGTTCAGCGTCTTGCTCAAGGACACTTTGATGGGGTCAGGAGGAACTAGGGCATATTCAAGGGGAAGAAAAACTTTTTCCAAGGCACTGCACAACAAAATTTTTGATCTTTATTGACTGGTACTACATATTTGAATCACTTGCTATGAGTAATTTTGAGCTGCAGATCTATGTGCCTTTGGGCCAGTGCATCTCAAAGTCGGTCCTTGGGCCCCGCTGCCCTGCTTATTTTCCAGCTATCCCTGCCCTACACACTGATGATTACCTGGATCAGGTGTGTTCAGTCAATCAGAAGCTGAAAGATAGCTGGGACTTGTGTGTGGGGCAGGGATAGCAGGAAAACAAGCAGGGCAGAGGGTCCCCAGGACTGAGTTTGAGAACCAACTTTGGGCAGAGGTGAGTATTTCTGGTCCAGAGAATAGTTGTTGCTTGACCAAAATTTTGTTTCAACCAACCGCTTGAATACTCTGTGATTATTTAAACTCAGCTTGTTGATTGAAACAAAACCTTGGTCTGGACTTATACTCTCTGGACCTGAATTACCTACATTTGACTTTGGGCTATGAGAGGAAATTCCCCAGAGGAAACCTCAGCAAGCTGAGCGGAGGTCAATGATCAAGGATTTTTGTTACTATGCAAGTGGTTTTCACAAGCACAACAAATGCTGCCTCCATAATCACATAAATAACATACATACAATCAAACACACTTAGAAGCATTCATCTGGATTATATTAAATGGCAAGTGAACAACCAGTTTTCATAGGAGATGAGTTAAATGCTGGAGAAATGGGTAAGTGTGAAGAACAAATGATTTACAAGGGACAAATTGGCACGGCCAGACGACTGGGTCAGAGCTTCTCCATAACAGCAAGGCTTCTGAGGTGCCATTGGTGGTCAGTACCTATCAACCGTGGTTGGACAAGGGAAAATCCACAAACCAGTGACAGGCTGTTGGGTGCCCAAGGCTCACTGATGCTCAGGGGCAGCGGAGGCTGTCCTGCCTGGTACCGAGTGGCAGAAGGGTTGGGCAACTGTGGGGCAACTGATGGAATATTGCTGCGCATGAAATAGCCGAATCACAACACACAGTCCATCACACCCTGCTGCGTATGGGGCTGCAGACAGCAGACTGGTCAGAGTGTCCATGCTCTCCACCAGCGGAACTGTGTGCAATGGGAATGTGATCATCAGGACTGGACCGTGGACCAGCGGAAGAAGGTTGTCTGGTGTGATGTGTCCTGTTTTCTTTGACATCATATGGACAGGCGGGTATGTGTGTGTCATTTCCCCGGGGAACAGATAGCTCCACGATGCACTTTAGAAAGACATGCTGGTGGAGGAAATGTGATGCTGTGGGCAATGTTCTGCTGGGAAACTTTGGGTCTAGCCATTCATGTGAAGGGTACTTTGATACATGACACCTATCATGACATTGTTGCAGACCACATGCACCTGTTCGTGACAATGGTATTCGCAGATGGCAGACGCATCTGTCAGTGGGATAAAGTGCTCTGCCATACTGCATAAGCGGTTCAGGAATGGTTGTCGGAGCTGATGAAGAGTTCACGGTGTTTCCGTGGCCACCAGATTCCACAGATCTGAATTCTTTTGAATCCTGAATCCTGGGATGTGCAGTAAGCAAGTCTGACCTGAGGTGTCCTGAGGCTCCACCTCGCAACTTAAGGGACTTTAGGGATCTGCTTCTGATATCTTGATGGCAGATGCCACATAACACCTTCAGAGGTCTTGCTGAATCTATGCCTTGTCGGTCAAAGCTGTTTTGGTGGCAGCAGTACATTAGGCAGATGATCATAATGTTTTGGCTCTACGGTGTATGTGTTACATCAAAGAATAGTCCATAAACGCATTACAGTTCTGTATGTACTATGCCAGTTTTGGTACAGTTTTTTCGTGCATTGTAAGTCGTGTTTTTGTTCTCCACTCTGAGTGATCCTGTGTAATTCCTGCTCAGATTCTGCCACAGATACCCTGAAGACTGGGCTCTCTGACATGGAGTATCTGCGCTCTAAGGTGGCGATCGTGAATGAGCATGAGCATGAGGGTGATGATGGAGATATGGGGGGGTCCGCTGTCAGCCAACGCACTGACAGTGCTTATGAACGTGGCAACAGAGATACAGTTCATGCCCACAAAGAGAAGGGCAAGCATGGCAAGATGGACAAAAAGCAAGTGAGTATCTGTTCCAGTCAAAATATACAAGACTGCCGATGGTCTCGTTAAAAAAAACTAAAGGATGTTAGGTATTTAAATGTGTAAAATATTAGGTTGCAGTTATAAATGTTGATCTTCCCTGTACTAACATTCATACGCTTCATTGAACTTGATAATTTCACATATTTAACTTATTTAGCATTTTGTTAGCATGACACCCATTAAGGTAAAACACTGTGTAATGCACCTCTGGTATAATTGGACTTCAAGGGAACTGAAAAGACATGGACTCTGCCTGACATGAGAGATCATACGTAGAACCTTCTAGTAAAATGTTCGGGAAATGAAAACTTTTCATGATCAAATGTTGAACGGAAGTACTCCTCATCTGTGGGCTGATCTTAGAGTACCACTTTTGGTGGACGTTGAGCATAAAATGTTAATTGAGTACTCAGTAGGGCACTATGTACTTTTCTCATGTAGATTGGTGTGATGTCAGTGTGATGCCTTCATTCCTTACGCCATTCTTTTCCCTTTAGATGGAGCCCGCTACGGATTTTACAGTTAAGCTTCGTGGTACTCCTTTCAATGTCAAGGAGGTGAGTGGTCGAGTGGGGTTGCTAAGGGACTAAGAGCTTATTTGTCTTTTAAGTGTCTGACCTCTGTATAGTGGCTTCTCTGCATATTTAATCAGGTGCCTTTTCAGGTAGTTTTATAGAAATGCTAACTTAATGACATAGCTAGCATAGAATATCTGGTTGACTTAAAATGTTGTTTAGTCCGCAATCATGTCTCACTTGGTCACAAGAGGTTTGGTGATGGTTAATTGGCTCTTTGCTTTTTCAAGCAACAAGTACGAGAGTTCATGACTCCGCTGAAACCTGTTGCCATCCGTATTGTGAGGAACAGCAAAGGCGATATGACAGGTTACGTATTTATGTATCCTAATATCCTTATTCACATTAGAAAACACCATCTTGCCCCCTATAAATCTATTATTTTGGTTTTATTATTAATAATTTTTGTGTTTTAGTTAGTTGTCATTTGTGTTATAGCCTTAACAGACATGGAAAAAAATAAATAGAACTATAATTAGTATTGTTTCTAATAATAATCATCTTTAAAAAGCATCCATTGTCATTAAACATTGATTTTGTCTGTCTTGTCTTTTTGTGGTTAGGCTATGTGTATGTAGACCTACGCTCTCAGGAGGAGGTTACAAAGGCCCTTCTCAAGAACAAAGACTACATGGGTGGGTGACCCCAGATTTGTGACTTTAGCAAGGATGTAATATGGGCACTTTCCTACTGAAGTTCAGGAACTTAGTTCCTGGTTCCCAGCTCCTGGGTCATCACAACTGGAAACTTTTGTAGCTTCTGGCCACTTTCATGTGTTGCTTTTCCACCGCGCAACAGGAACTTAGACCTTCATGCTAAATAAGCATGGCAGATACAAAAAGCTTATAGGTTAAACTTCACACGTGAGAAAGTAGCACCACCACCAAAAAAATGATGGAGGATGAACAAGTAATTTTGCTAGTTATTTATTAGTTATTGTGCAGGATCAAATGCGCGGTCCGAAAATACGCTGTGACAAATCCTGTCTTGTATAGCTTCAAAACTGGACACAGCATTTTATTTATATCTACAAAATTGGATGTAAGAGTATTAAATTGTGAACTGAAGATTGTGTAAAGGGTGGGAACATATTTGACTGATGGCATATAAGGGAAGCATAGCTGTGTCCTGTCATTTAAATATCTGGCATTGTAAATATCGCTAGTATGCAAGACCCAAGAATAACCCTTCTCTTCCAGGAGTTAATGTCATTGTTTAGGAATAACACTTGTTGGTAAAGTCTAGCCAGTTTCCATGTAGTATAGTTGTTAAATATTTAATGACAATGGCTTTGTTTGGAATTAATTTAATCTGTAGTTTCAAGTGAACATTTCCTACTGCAAAGCATGCTTTTAAAAATTCTTTTTCAGACGCACACTGACAGGATTCATGGTGTTCATGTGTTTATAATAAATATATATCATATATTTATAATATAACTGACCTAAGCATCAGAACATTTCTTTTATTTTATATATATATATATATATATATATATATATATATATATATATATATATATATATATATATATATATATATAAAATATAAATGACAAGCTGTTGTGTAAATAAGGCTATTTAGTTTAGTATTGACCTGTTCTACAAGGGGGGGTCGGAGGTGCCGTTGGGGGGGGGGGTGCAGCACCCCGTTAATATAATGGTAGGGGAAACACTGGTAGTGAGGACCTTTTATTCCTGGATGTTGATGCATTACCAGGTAGGATGACTGCAGTATTCAGAATGAGGTTCTTCTACCATAAGTCAGAGGATGCCTGCTGAAAATTTACTCCAGCCTATTATGAATATTAATAGGAAAACGCTTTTCGGAAGCTTGGTCCTCAGCTCCCTGTGTTCCTTGGTTCCGCAAGACTTTGTGTTTCATTAGCAAAAGATAATATCAGATTGTACACATGGTGATGACGGGCAATGTAGCTGGTAGCAGAATTCTCTGGTGCCCTAACTGTGGAATGACTGCCTGCATCCCCAGGAGGGCGCTACATCGAGGTGTTCTGCACCAGCTCCAGCAAGAAAGCGGCTCGGCCAGGGACTACACATGCCCAGCAGCGCAGCTTCCAGCGGGAGCTAAGGGAGGATGAGGAAGAGGAAGATGTGTCCGAGTCAGGCAGGCTTTTCATCCGGAACCTGCCGTACACCTGCACCGAGCAGGAGCTGTCTGACATCTTCACTAAGTATGGTGTGTTGCCATGGTAACCATTGTGTTGTGTTAATTGTTGTCTTTGTGAATTGCTTCAGTTAACAACTTTTATACAGAAAATCATCCTAATCATGCAATGTGTCGCCATGATGTGGTAGTAATGGTGAGATGTTTTGTCCTGCAGTGTTTAAGACGTAATGTTTTCCGTCCGTCCCCGTAACCTTGTATTTCTAAGGCTCCCTGTCAGAGATCCACTTCCCCATTGACAGCTTGACCAAGAAACCCAAGGGCTTCGCCTTCATCACCTACATGATTCCGGAGGATGCCGTCCGTGCCCTCGCCCAAATGGATGGCCATGTTTTCCAGGTGGACCTATCTTCAAAATATTGTCATACTTTCCAATTTCTGTTGTGGTATTCTTTCACAGGGCAGCTTGCAAATTAGAGTAGTGTTTATATGGAACATTGCTCATAGACATGATAGTAAGTAGTATGAAGCTATTTGCTGGCAAGATAGTAGATGAGATCATGGTAGTAATGATAATTCTATAGGCTGCATGGTCTGTGATCTTGTGGCTTGTGATCTCAGGGCCGCATGCTACACATCATGCCTTCCACTATGAAGAAGGAGAACCCGAATTCTGGCCCTTTGGGTCCTGACTCCTCGTACAAAAATCAGAGGGATGCGAAGCAAAAGGCAGCCAGTGGCAGGTGGGTACTGTCTCCATGGCAATGCACGTGCTAGCTAATGCATTGCCGCCTTTGAAGGGATGCTGATGTTGACTTTTCGCTAAGAAAACAGTAATGTTGGTGTCCTTGGTTTTAAAGTCTTTTTTTCTGGTGCTCTCAGCTCCCACAACTGGAACACGCTGTTTCTGGGCACTAGTGCAGTAGCAGATGTCATTGCTGAGAAGTACAACACGTCCAAAAGCCAAGTTCTCAATCATGTGAGTGAAAAACATTTTAAGTCACATTAAAGTCCAGAAGTGTTGCATGTTACGCAGGCTGTGCATGAGTGAACCATCAGCATGCCCTCTATAATTTAAACGTCATCCTGCTCTTCAGGAGTCTCAGGGCAGTCTGGCTGTGAGGATGGCCCTGGGTGAGACGCAGATTGTCCAGGAAACACGGCAGTTTCTACTGGAAAATCAAATCTGTCTGGACTCCTTCAGTCAGGTAGGGGTTTGTCATATGTAATAACATCTCTGGTATTAGATTTTTCACCTGTTCTTTTATGTAATTTTCTCTGTTTGGTCTATTGTGGTTGCGGTGATATTATGGTGTTGATATTCTCCGTTAGATTTTGCTTTTCAGTAGCCTAACGTGTAGTGGTTTTGTGTAGAAGACTAATTCTACTGAACAGAATTGCCTGTCTTCTACATTTGAGGACTCATCTCGTCAGTTGTGTCTGTGCTTGTGTCTGTGTTGGGCTTCTCTTTTGTAGGCCTCGGGCCCCCGTAGTAATATGGTCCTGCTGGTGAAGAACCTTCCGGCAGGGGTCCAGGTTGCTGAGCTGGAAGCTCTCTTCTCCACTCATGGCTCACTTGGGCGTGTACTCCTACCCCCATCCGGACTCACTGCCATCGTGGAGTTCCTGGAGCCTACAGAGGCGAAAAAGGCCTTTACCAGGCTAGCCTACACCAAGGTGTGTCCCGCAGGCTATGTGTGAGAGGGGAATCTATGGTTATCATATGCCTGCACTTTTTAGGTGAAAGGTCAAGGTCATAGAACATCATGAATGCTAAAAATGTGCTTTAAGAGCTGTTAAGCAAAGAGCTTTTTAATTTAATTCTAATCTGTATTAAAAAATGGTTCCCTCTTGTTTGGTGGATTTGATGCCCTTAATCGGGGTGCTCGTGCATATTGGCTGAGCAGATTCACAGTGCAGGTCTAACACTGGTTACACATCAGCTCTTGACCCTTTCATACTCACTCGCTCGCTCGCTCTCTCTCTCTCTTAGAGTCTTTGGCTCTGTCATGTGCTTCACATCTTTGACTCGCATCACAGATCTTCCTTTTCTTCAGTTTCAGCATGTTCCACTGTATTTGGAATGGGCTCCCATGGGGGTCTTTTCGGCACCTCCACCGGACAGGGCTGAGAAGCCTTCCACAGAAGCTGACCCAGGTAACTCTTTTACTTACCGCTAACCTGGGAGAGTCATCTGGTTTTAGCACCAGTAA
Source organism: Brienomyrus brachyistius (assembly GCF_023856365.1). Classification (NCBI taxonomy): domain Eukaryota; kingdom Metazoa; phylum Chordata; class Actinopteri; order Osteoglossiformes; family Mormyridae; genus Brienomyrus; species Brienomyrus brachyistius. Next base: position 18,861 of record NW_026043701.1, read on the forward strand.
GGAGCATAGCTTTTATTTCTCTCCTCATGCTTGTTCTAGATTTACTCTTTTCCTGTCAGCATGTAAACCATCCATGTAGCAAATCAATATGTTTTGCAATGCCAATAATAAGATTTTCATAAAACTCTTTTCTTGCTTACTGTTAAAGGGAATGAGGTCAAAGGCAAAAAAATCTTTCTCCCATCCATATTTATATTTGTTTTGCATTATTCAGCTCCTCCATCTCAGGACCAAAGACCTTCCCAAGAGGAGAGTAGTGAGGATGAGGAGGAGAGTTTGCCAGGCTGCACACTCTTCATTAAGAACCTGAACTTCCACACTAAAGAGGAGACCTTGGCGGAGGTGGATCCAGAATGGGGATGGCATGTAATATTTTATTAATCAGAACCTGTAAACATGCTGTCCTTCATTGTGTTCTTCCTCTGTTCATAAACAGGTCTTCTCCAAGTGTGGTCCTGTGAGGAGCTGTACCATCTCCAAAAAGAAGGATAAAACGGGTCTGTTCCTCTTTGTGCTGTAGATCACAGGTCGCTATTATGCCCTGAATCACAGCTGTAACTGTCCTCCCCCATGTTAACCTCCTAGGTGTTCTGCTGTCCATGGGCTATGGCTTTGTGGAATATAAGACCCCCAAGGCAGCACAGAAGGCCCTGAGACAGCTTCAGGTACCGGAGTTCTATCTGCTGTCTTTGGTCCAGGGTCATTATTGGCTGTGCGTTTAATGCAGAATGCCACTTCATCTGGGTTGAATTTTTTAATGTAAATTTATTTTCAACGTGACATATTAGTAATCAAAGACTATTGTGTCTTTAACATTTTCAAGGGAAAGACAATACTGCATTATGATTTATTGGTCTTCTGCCTAAGATAAACTGAAGAAATCAGTCATTCTTGTGCATTTCTGTGTCACCTAGTTCTTTATGTTGGCTGACACAAATGTTTAAAGTGCATGTTCAAACTGTTAATGCCTTTCAATTTAACCGCCAGTGTTTTTCAACCACTGTTCCATGGCCCAATACTGAGCATGAGCGGCCTCTAGTGGCCCGTGGGACTGTGGCAGGGAAGTGCGGTTCAGTCTTTAATGGGCTGCTGCATGGGCAAGAAGCCAATCTCCACCCGAGAATATTCACTGGTCAATGAACAGATTAGCGCTTCCTCAAAGAAATCTTTGAGTGTTGGTGAAGAAAACAACAGCTCATCAGTTATAACATCATTTTAAAAAGCAAATATTGTGGTAAACAAGATAAAAGAAATCAGTGGTGTGGCGGTACGTTTTGCCCCTTTAAAGTCTGACTTGCAACAGACTGGTGCTGTGTGCAGTAAACTGCCGGAAGCTTAAACTGGAAATGCTACGAACCAGTTTCACCACTTAAATAATATGCAGAATGCAGACATTTGCAGACAGACTTCAGCAGGGAGGGTTTCCACTTCCAATCTAAAGAAATATGGGATAATTCATGTCTTGTATTGGCATGATTTTGTATGAAGGTATACACAGACTGTAAACGTGCTCTGCTGTGAGTACTGTAAAATTGTGTTATGTACATTTTACCTGCTCAGTCTTCCATGGTCATGTTAAGAGTAGTGGTTGTGTTTTGCCCTGTATACAAGTAAGCTCCCTGCAGATGTAATGGTGAGGTGTCTTGGTTCAGTGTGACCTGTAACTAGTTCCCCCCCCCCCCCCCCAGCACTGCATGGTGGATGAGCACCAGCTGGAGCTGAAGCTTTCCGAAAGGGTCAACAGGTAAGTGGGCTCCTTGCCCTTGCTGGTGCCCCTCGTAGGCCTGGCAGACTCACACCTCCTGCACTCCACCCCTCCCACCTGCCTGTCCATGCTGTGAGCCTTTGCCCTGCCCCCCCTCCCCCCAGGTCTGTCCCACCAAGGTCCCGAAAGAAACAGACGGCCAAAAAGCAGACCAGCTCCAAGATCCTGGTCCGGAACATCCCCTTCCAGGCCACAGCTAAGGAGCTGCGAGAGCTCTTTGGGTAAGCCCCCCCGCACTTCATTTTTTCCATTCTGGTGCCCTGCATGCACCTGGGCTGCCACAGCAAGTGGCTTCTGTTTTTGGAATATGACCATGTATGTTGCAATTCTATGATAAGCCCACAAGGGGGACTCGGGTTACTGTTTGTGTGCACTGTGGAAGAACCTCTTGCCCTGGGAAATGTGATGAAGACACAGAGTAAAAGCGTAAATGTATAAGGTGTGGCATACATTCCCCGCAGATTCCTTTACCAGGAATCTAGGTTTAATGTTTTGCACATTACTATAGTAATATTAATAACATTTATTTTTGTAAATACCTGAAATAATTTACAATATACAAAGCAAAAGGAGTACCAGATCAGTGTTTGAGAACTAAAATTCGTCTTTGAACGTTGGGTTCCTCGATAGTGCTTCCAAAACAGCTTCCAAACCGGAGGCATTTAGTTAAATTTCAGCAGAGAATCACACAACTTATTTTGCAGGTTTGTTTTGGGTTGCTGTCTTGTTGATGAGTGATTCTGATGGCTGTAATCCTTATGACTATAAACACCACCCCAGCAGTTCTTAGTCAAACGAAAAGTACCTACCCTGGAGTAGGGATTAAAAACGGTTCAGAAATGACAACTGGGCTTAGTTCCTGTGGAGGGAAGTTGCTGGTACCTGAAAAGTTCCTGCAAAGGGCCTATGGACAATGAACAACTCATTAACCGTAAGATCA
>NW_026043702.1:0-21524 GCF_023856365.1 Brienomyrus brachyistius
GAGAGAAACTGTGAGAAGGTAAAATTGACCAGGGCTGAGATATACAACCATCACTTTCATTGTGAAGAGACATTAAGCATCATATGCATTGAAATTAAAACATCAAAATCAATGTGATACTCATTAGTTCAGCTTGCAGATGATGAAAGTTTCACACTTTTGTAAACACTTTCTCAGCAGTTACCTTCGGACGGCCCTGGATGTTATAGAAATTCATGTGCTGACGGGTTCCTTGATGAGCATTTTCGACTGCGAGTTTAATGGCCGTCTTGTGAGTGCAGGGAGACTGTGGTAATCTTGCTGGGCCTCTGTGGAGATAAGCAGAGCTCCATAAGCCAAAACCAGAAGCAGCAGGCGGGTCATCTTCCTCTCAGCTTTGAAGGGAGAAGCAGGACTGAGGACACTGATCTGTGGTCCCCTTATCCAGCACGTCCAGGGGCGTGTCCTTCACTCGAAACAAACAGACCTTTGAACAACATTGGAAAACTCTTCAGGATGAATTGAGGCAGGTGGTCAAGTGGGTTTATTGTTATTTCAGCAATATACACAGTACACAGTGAAAGGAAACATTGTTCCTCCTGGACCACGGTGCAACACAAAGAAGAAAAACAGAAACAACACAAGATGACACAAGTGCGGGCAAGATAGAACTATACAGAGTGAAAGGAGCACAAACAGAGGGAGAAAGTGCAAGATAAACACAAGAGCAACAATACAATACTACAGGACAAGACAGCGCAGTCAAGAACACAGAGTGCAGCCAGAGCTAACCTGAATAGGGGCATCAAGGTTGCCAGGCAGGCAGAGAAACAGAAAATAGAGGTCTACTTCACATACAACAACCCACAGTGGGTGTGGCAGGGAATACAACACATTACAAACTTCAAAGGCAACAACACCGTCACTGTTAACAGCAACGCCCTTTTAGCAAAGGAGCTAAACAGCTTCTTTGCTCGTCTGGAGGAACACAGAGCAGACATAGCCACACTGCCCCCTCCCCCAATCTCCAGCACTCACAGACTCCCTCTGCAGGAACACCACGCGAGAAGGCACATTGCATCTCTAGGTGTGTGGAGTTTAAGACAAGGCAAGTGATGCTACGATAATATAATTCCTTGGTAAGACCCCACCTAGAATATTGTGTGCGGGTTTGGTTACCATACCTTAAGAAGGACATTGCTGCCTTGGAAAAGGTGCAACGTAGGGCAACGAGAATGATTCCTGGTCTTAGAGGAATGTCTAATGAGGAGAGGTTAGCTGAGCTGAATCTGTTTAGCCTCGAGCAAAGGAGACTAAGGGGGGACATAATCCAGGTGTTTAAGATTCTAACAGGTCTGGATGCTGTTCAGCCAAATGGCTATTTCAATGTTAGTTTAAATACCAGAACTCGTGGCCATAAGTGGAAATTAGCTGGAGAACATTTTAAAACGAATTTGATGAAGCATTTCTGTACACAGCGTGTAGTTAGAGTATGGAATAGTCTTCCTGTTATTGTAACACAAGCTAAAACCCTGGGTTCTTTTAAATCAGAGCTAGATAAGATTTTTGAGCTATTAGCTAAGTTCTCCTCAAAGGAGCTTGATGGGCCGAATGGCCTCCTCTCATTTGTAAATCTCTTTGGTTCTTATGAGTCAGCTTACAGAGATGAGGTCCAGAAACTGATAGGTTGGAGTTCAGCAAACAATTTGGCACTAAACAGCACAAAGACAAAGGAATCACTGACTTCAGGAAGGATGGAGGCGACACTGGCCTGCCTAGATGGATGGATGGATGTTTTTATTGACATTGTAAGTACAATGAGATTTAGTTTGGAACGCGCCAGCAGCTACACAGTATATTTACAATTATATAGATTGTGAGGCATAAAATAAGGTGTGAGTAATATAACATAACGACATAATATAAGTAATCATTAATTAATCATTACAGATGGTATGAGGTGTGAACCGCTAGGCTGCTATGGCATGTTTGGTATCAAACCGATGGAAAATCACTCCAGTTTCCAAATCTGGTCAGTGGTTACCACGAAAGTGAATATATCAAAAGTTACACCAGCCTAACGAAAATCATCAATACAAGGGAAATCACTCTGGTCATAAATCTCAAAAGGACTGATACAGACCCCCTTCCGAAAGCCCGCCAAATGGATGGTCAGCCATTGGTCCAGGAGTCGAATTCCTGGTCACTCCTATTCACGAACTTTACACTATAAAACCTGGCACCTCAGAACAAAGCCAGGAGAGGAGAAACAGAAGGGAGGAGAAAACAAAAGACCATCAGCACGAAGAGAGGCAGAGAACATCAGCCCAAGAGAAGAGAAGCCCACAAGAAGCCCTCCTGAAGCCTATCAGTGAAGACCCAGCTGGACAGAGAACTGCAACCAAGCCCAAGCTTCACCAGGAGAGGGAATCAGAGGGGCTCCACTCCAACAACCGCTGCAAACACCGCGCCTCCCTGAGTGCCATCACCCATCAGCTCATCAGCCTCCGCAACCAACTGCCAAGACCCCCCCCCCCCCCACTCTGCAACCAAGTAAACAAACTTCCTTTCATTTATAACAACCTAAACTCCTATTCACCTGCTATATTACTTTAGGACAGTATTTCCACAAATTGCTTGCTTTGCAGAACAGTATTTTCCCTTTTAAGGTTACTCATTTTAAATCTGGTCATTGCATTTTCATGATTACATTGTTTGTGTCCACTCCGTTATTTCGTGTTTATTGTTTGTTAGGTGTAATGTCTGTCTTATGTTAGTTATAGGAATAAATGCATGTCTTTTACACAACTTCAGCCTCCGTTCATTGAGTGCTCACAAGAATCCCTGCCTGTGCGATCTACGCTCTGAAACCTCAAATTCGCCTGAAATATCGCGAGACTCTCTCTCATTGGCCGTGAGGGGAGCTTCGCTACCGATCGTTTACATTACCTGGTGACGCAGCTCGTTGGACAAGCCTTCTATTCTAACCCAGGTTATTACGTGATACTGGTTATTAATGAGTTCCATTTAAGTCACACATTAACAGACTCACGGTGTTTCGCAATTGAGTTTGAGCCGACCATTCAGCATAAAAATTGGTTAATAATCACAAGGCACAAGGTTTAAACTTATTCTGAGCACACAATTTAAACTTTTTATGACCGAACGTGCAGTGAAGAAGCGCTACTGTCAACTGGTTGCAAAAGTCGCACTCATGGCAATCTGAAGGCATTTAAGCGGGATCATATGGGCTTATTATAGTTATTTTTATTTCTATTATTAGTAGTTATATTATTTTGTTTTATTTTCGGTGATTTCATTGTAGTTCTTTCGTATTAAACTGCAGTAAACTTTAACCCTATGTCTGACGAGATTCTCAGATGTAGCGCTTTGTTTCCAGGTTCAATTCGGACGAGTGTCTCCGTTTCTATATATCCTGGGAGAGATCTCTCTATTAGCGAACGGGAATACTTGTTATGAGGTTCTAACCTAAATTATGTTGCGCTTGGACATAAGACCGATAGCTTAGTTACCTATCAGGATCATACTCGTATGTGTGTGCCTGCTTTAGACAAAGCAAGTTTAACACAACTTTGCGCTGTGAGCCAAGTGTGTGTCATTTAGAAATTGGGAGTCTCCTGTGCTTGAGACCCGCCGTGGTTAAGCACCATTTGCGACGAGATATAGTGCACTCACAATTTAAATCTGTCGCCGTAACGCGTGCGCCGTCTCGCTTCAGTAATTGTTTTAAGGGGTTTTATACTGTGCAAGGCACAGAAGAAGGCCACAAGCAGCATGCGCATGCATTAAATGTGTGTGTCACTCATCTAGCGTCGGCAACCGCCTAGCTATATCTTTGGTTACCTCTAGTGGTCAGGCATAGAACTACCACTCCATTTCGAAATTGCGCCTCTAGTGGCCAGGCATAGAACTACCACTCAATTTCGATATTGCGCCTCTAGTGGCCAGGCATAGAACTACCACTCCATTTTGATATTGCGCCCCCGGTGGTCAGGCATAGAACTACCACTCCATTTCGATATTGCGCCCCCGGTGGTCAGGCATAGAACTACCACTCCAGTTCGAAATTGCGCCTCTAGTGGTCAGGCATAGAACTACCACTCCATTTCGAAATCGCGCTTCTAGTGGTCAGGCATAGAACTACCACTCCATTTCGATATTGCGCCCCCGGTGGTCAGGCATAGAACTACCACTCCATTTCGAAATTGGGCTTCTAGTGGTCAGGCATAGAACTACCACTCAATTTTGAAATTGCGCTTCTAGTGGCAAGCCATAGAAGTACTACTCCATTTCGAAATCGCGCCTCTAGTGGTCAGGCATAGAACTACCACTCCATTTCGATATTGCGCCCCCGGTGGTCAGGCATAGAACTACCACTTCATTTCGAAATTGCGCTTCTAGTGGTCAGGCATAGAACTACCACTCAATTTTGAAATTGCGCTTCTAGTGACAAGCCATAGAACTACTACTCCATTTCGAAATCGCGCCTCTAGTGGTCAGGCATAGAACTACTATTCCATTTCGAAATCGTGCCTCTAGTGGTCAGGCATAGAACTACCACTCCATTTCGAAATTGCGCCTCTAGTGGCCCGGCATAGAACTACCACTCAATTTCGATATTGCGCCTCTAGTGGCCAGGCATAGAACTACCACTCCATTTTGATATTGCGCCCCCGGTGGTCAGGCATAGAACTACCACTCCATTTCGATATTGCGCCCCCGGTGGTCAGGCATAGAACTACCACTCCAGTTCGAAATTGCGCCTCTAGTGGTCAGGCATAGAACTACCACTCCATTTCGAAATCGCGCCTCTAGTGGTCAGGCATAGAACTACCACTCCATTTCGATATTGCGCCCCCGGTGGTCAGGCATAGAACTACCACTCCATTTCGAAATTGGGCTTCTAGTGGTCAGGCATAGAACTACCACTCAATTTTGAAATTGCGCTTCTAGTGGCAAGCCATAGAAGTACTACTCCATTTCGAAATCGCGCCTCTAGTGGTCAGGCATAGAACTACCACTCCATTTCGATATTGCGCCCCCGGTGGTCAGGCATAGAACTACCACTCCATTTCGAAATTGCGCTTCTAGTGGTCAGGCATAGAACTACCACTCAATTTTGAAATTGCGCTTCTAGTGACAAGCCATAGAACTACTACTCCATTTCGAAATCGCGCCTCTAGTGGTCAGGCATAGAACTACTATTCCATTTCGAAATCGTGCCTCTAGTGGTCAGGCATAGAACTACCACTCCATTTCGAAATTGCACCCCCGGTGGTCAGGCATAGAACTACCACTCCATTTCGATATTGCGCCCCCGGTGGTCAGGCATAGAAGTACCACTCCATTTCGATATTGCGCCCCCGGTGGTCAGGCATAGAACTACCACTCCAGTTCGAAATTGCGCCTCCAGTGGTCAGGCATAGAACTACCACTCCATTTCAAAATCGCGCCTCCAGTGGTCAGGCATAGAACTACAACTCCATTTCGATATTGCGCCCCCGGTGGTCAGGCATAGAACTACCACTCCATTTCGAAATTGCGCTTCTAGTGGTCAGGCATAGAACTACCACTCAATTTTGAAATTGCGCTTCTAGTGGCAAGCCATAGCAGTGCCACTCCATTGAAATTGCACCTCTAGTGGTCCGCCATAGTAGGTTAACAACATCTGAGTTGGGTCTCTGGTGGTCAACTGCGGTGATACAACACGCATAATTGGACACACAGGTTCTTGCCTGAAAGCAGGAATCAACTTCACAGACTAAATCAGTTTGATCACAATACATTAACATCCAATTAGGTTATTGTTGCATAACTAATTGATGTTTACAATTGAATAAGAAACACAATTCATTTGGTTTGATTCCCGTTTAACCTTTTTGATTTATTTTAGGTTTTATTTCACCTTATGCTTTCATTCATTCCATCTCCCCCAACAAGGGGACTTGCATAGAAGTTCAACCACTATTAACAACAGTAAACCAGTTACGTACACAATCCCATCAGGAAGTCGTTTGGATGTGATCAGTTGAGCCCTTCGGGTGCTGGGTGCTTACCATTCGCTCTCTGTTGGTTGAGCTTGTCTGTGGCTCTGCTGTCACTGCTTGTGATCGTACAGTTTGTCAGAACCGAAGGGGAGTTCTCAGCAATTGGATGCCCAAAAGCGTGTCAGCCCGGCTACACCCACTGACTCATTACGGGCAAGGCTGACAGGTACCTCAGGCGGTCATTACAACTTTTGAGCAGGACTTCGTTTAGGGTGAGTTCTGAGAACGGCCCTAGCTTGGACTCTCACTAGGGTGGGTGATACCTGAAGGCAATTTTGCCAGCCGATAAGCTCCACCTGGGTTGTCTCAGTTGTGCATACAGAATACGCCCTTCCAAGTTAACATTGCTGGGGATCGGGGGAGTGGAAGCCGGACTCAGGCTTGCTTGGCTGGGAGAATGATTCCTGGTCTTAGAGGAATGTTTAATGAGGAGAGGTTAGCTGAGCTGAATCTGTTTAGCCTCGAGCAAAGGAGACTAAGGGGGGACATAATCCAGGTGTTAAATCTGGTCATTGCATTACATTTTTTTTGTATCCACTCCTTTATTTCGTGTTTATTGTTTGTTAGGTGTAATGTCTGTCTTATGTTAGTTATATCCATCCATCCATTTTCCAAACTGCTTATCCTACTGGGTCGCGGGTGGTCCGGAACCTATCCCGGAATGTGGAATGGGCACGAGGCAGGGAACAATCCAGGATGGGGGGCAGCCCATCACAGGGCACACTCACACACAAATCGTGATTATATTATTGCACTATACTGTATAAATAAAAAGTAAACTTAATACCAGTTGTGGTAATAAAGTGCACAGAGAGTAAGAGAGAGTAGGGTTTCACATAAACGTATGTTCATTAGCATTTAGTATTCTGATGGCTTTGGGGTTAGAAGCTCTTATTAAATCTGGTTGTTCTGCAATGCATACTGCGGTAACGTTTACCAGAGGGCAGAAGTTCAAACATCTCATGTGCTAGGTGCGTGGGATCTTTTTTAAATATAATTATGCATATGTAGAACTAGGGATATGATCCTGTTAAGTATGATAGTTCTGTCTCATTATTGCAGGATCGACATCCATAGTAACTGTGGTGATCTATCCATTTGTGTGCATGTCTGTGTGTGTGTGTGCGAGCGGGTATACCTATCCTACCCCATAGCGTGATAAATACCTGTTTTTTTTTTCCCTTATGGGGACCACGAAACTGAAAACCAGGAAAACTCTATTTTATAAAAATCTGTGACTGCTGTGGAAAAACTAAAAATGCAAAACCTCTTTTATTTTGCTTGGTTACTTATGGTTATGGTTAGGGCAGGGTGGGGGTTAAGATTGTCATAGTTAGCGTTAGCATTTATCCAATAGAAGTCAATGAGCGGGCCCCATAAGGATAGGTATACCCTATGTGTGTGCATGTGTGTGTTTGTCCCATATTGCCTGGGCTTCAGGATACCTCATAACCCGGAACTTCATCAGAAGTAGTTAGAAAATGGATGAATGGATGGATGGATGGATGGATGGATGGATGGATGGATGGATGGACAGATCAATAAAAGTACAGAACATCCATTTTACAAAGAACCATCAACACTAAATGTATGCACTGGTCATGCTCCTGGAAATTAAACTTCTTTTCTGAAAAGCAGCATGTTCATAAATTAGCTGCTGTTATACCTTGGGGGAACAAATGCAGATGAAATTGTAAAACAAACTGCAGTGGCAAAACAGTTCTGGCTGCCTGTGCTGCCCTGCCTGCCCGCCCTCCTGCCCATTACGTCCTGCCTGTGCCACCCTCCTGCCTGCCCTCCTGCCTGTTTACGTCTTTCCTGTGTGCCCTGCTGCCAGTTATTCTGTATTTACATCCGGACTTAACTAATTGAACCATATAAACCATATAAATCAGGACTTTGTTAACGTGACTTCTGACCTGTGGAGGATGGGCTCCCCCTTTCACTCTGGTTCCTCCAAAGGTTTCTTACTATGACTGAGTTTATCCTTGCCAATGTCGCTTTCTAATTTTTCAGGCTAGATCTTGCTCACTGGGACAATTGGGCAGGGACAAAGTAAAGTGCTTTGAGACAATGTAAGGCTATGAAAATGTACTATACAAAATAAAGTGAATTGACTTGAGTAATGTGGCACAAAGCAACCCTTCTTTGCCACAGGAAATGTCTGGTGCAATTTCTTTTTTAATTGTACATGTCAATTGCATAATACCCTAAACTAATTCATTATTATTTCTATTATTATCATCATCATCAGTATTTCATTAGTATTCCATGGTATTTAGATTTTTCAGGAATCAGTGTGTGTACTGTATACTTTTTAATTTATTTGCACTATGTGTAGTGTCTCTGCAGCTGTATATACTTGCTGCATTATGCACAAGAACTTCCCTCAGGCATCAGTATAGTTAATCAAATGTAATATTTCTTGCTTGTTTATTAAGTTGTTTTAGGTATTTTGTGTGTTCCACTTAATTTAGTGTAATTAGTCCTAGTTGACTCAGGTTTAGTTAGATTTTTCCTTCTGTTGTTCCTCTGCATCATGCTACTGTCATAAAATTTCAATGTCTTACCTAACTTAAGAGTTTTGTGCATTGTGTTTTGGAGAGAAAGAAATCATTACTTTTTTTCTTTAGATTCATCCACTGATTCTATCACCTATGACACATTCCCCCTGAATATTTGTTTGTTTATTTATGTATTTGCTTGGGGGATGGAATTAACAAACAGAAATAACTGAATGAATCAGGGTAGTGAAAAACATTTATAAACTTATCATTTTGGTATTGGTACGATCCTGTTCTGGTTAGTTAGCCGAGGGAGTAAATCATCCGGAGTTTCATCTCTCAATCTCCTCCTACACCCACTCAGCATCACAGTATGGACTCCCCAATGCAACTGATCTGCACGTATTTGTACTCTGGGAGGAAATTGAAGCCCCCATAGGAAAAACTCAAAGCCTACAGACATATGCACAAAACCAGGGGACATGCTCAGTTCTGCAGGCCTGGAAGTGTGAGAGAAGGCTATTTATTGAGTTTCCCCTCTGCCCCTGGTAAAGATGAAACATGCACAAGTCATTAAACACACATATACTTACATGAAAGTCTGACTGATACTGGAGCTTCCAGTGCCCGTAAACCAGGTACTGGGGTACTCCATTTCCTTCTTGATAATTAGCGCCATTGAAAAAAAAACGGTGCCTTTCCTAATATTAACTGACTCTCAGACAAATGTACTGCTTGAAGACCCTGCCACTATTCGCATTTTCCAGCAGGAGTCACAAATCTTCATTGCATTCAGTTTATTCTCAGATGAGCTCATGCATGTTTCTATGTGCATCTTTACACTTAAACAAATACAGCTAACCTCTGTTGTTATATTCCATATATATTTGTCGTGACTGGCCTTTTTTCTCAAATGATGGATTTCTGAAACTAAAACTGACAGTATTCTAAAATATTTATATTGCCACATCATCGACACATGTTCTAATATGACATAGCATTCCCCTGGACCATAGTGCGACTTAGAGACAAGATATAACATGCCCTTCACGGTAAAACACTAGATAGGTGCAACACTTAATGTCAACGTTGTCAATGTCAATGTTGACTTAATGTCAACGTTAAATTCATGGATTCGCAAATTAAGTAACACGGTTACAGTACAAAAACGAGCAGAGCTGTGTATGGCATGACTATCTCGCGGCGGCGACAAAATATGCTTATCCTTCTAATTATTCAGAAGAAAATATATTTGCAAGCACAGCCGTTCACGGCTTCCGTACAAAAAGCTGTCACAAAAGAATACACGACCAATATAGGATTTACACAAGTCTGCTTCTTTTGTTTTATTTAGTAACAACTTTCACAAAAATTGACAGCAATACTGCTAAAAGTGCAGATCTGTTGCCAAATTAAATAAACAAAGAAATTAATCATAAAAATATTCAAAGTATATACAGCCAGGGGCGCCGCTAGCAATTTTGGGCCCTATGACAAAATATGAGGTTGGGCCCCCCTATCACACCCATTCAGATCTCTGGGGGCCCCTAAAGGGCGTGGGCCCTTAGAATTGTCCCAACTTTCCCCCCCTTAGCGGCGCCCCTGTATACAGCTAACCATTTCCAATCGAAAAGTACATACAAGTCTCCAATATAAGTTATACAATGGAGCGCAGATAAAACTTTTAAATAGTAATTAACCAAACTATATAAAGAATACAAGTTTGAATACAGGTAATTTGTATAAATTTTACTGTGTTCAGACTGAAAAATCAGCACCAGCCTTACACACATTGCAGTTCTGCTTTTTTCTTCTTTTAGCATAATTACCCGTTTCACGTTCACGAGGCAGAAGATCCCTGCAAATGTGAAAATTCACAAGTAACAGGCACCATTAACCTCAAGCCATAACAGTCTGCTAGCCTGAACAATAGCAAACTCTATGTATTACCAATTATTACGCAGGTTGTCACTTTATCAAATCATGACTGTTACTAAGAAGTGGGAGTGAAACGCGTGTCACGAGATCTCGCGATATTACAACATGACGAGATTTCTCGTTGGAGCGAAAAGCCGTTTCACGAATGCGCTGCAAATGAGCTGCTGTAAATATGTCGGCATCTGACTAAATTACTATAGTAGATACCCCAGACACTTTTGAATCTTTTGTGTGTCAGCATTTCGGGTGCCCGGCGGAAAATATAAATGGCGAAAGGGAGACAGACAAAACACGAACCATCTGTAAGGACTGTAGAAAGCTAATGCCGCACACAGCGGCTAATGCTACTACTAACTACTATGCAAAGCCATTTGCAGCACCATCATAGCTCTTTATTTAAATTCACTGCACCGGTGAAGAAAACATTTTTAAAAAAATGTTATGTTTATTATTGGGTGCTTTCCACTTCATGCACCCACATACAGCGCTAGCTTAAAGCAATGCATTCTGGTCCTGACGCAATGCATCATGGTTATATTTTTTATCGCCCGTTGCATTACGTCACCATGTCACATGGTACCAAAACTCCGCGAGAGCAAGACACATCAGGCAGCACCTCTTAGCAGGCTGCACAGGCTGGATCCGCCTCCATTACGACACAACTTTGCCCTTATTGGCTTAAGATTTTAGTTACATACATGACGTTTGTATATCTGCTATTTCTCCCGAGAAGCAGGTAAAGCGGTAACTGCTTTTCAATTAATTTACTTGGTAAAATTAAATTTAAATAAATGATATGAATATTGTAATAGTACTCGTGAGCTTTGTTTGTTGTTAGTTACTGTAATGTTGCGCTGCTTTATTTGTTTAATCGTCTTGTCTGTGAAGACATTCAAGTTAATCAAATAAGAACTGCACTGTACACTGTACATGACCATAAAAACTTTGAATCCTTGAAATAAATGTTTTTGATCTTTTCCTTGGCAGTTATCTTTTTACACAGGGCCTCTATGTACACAATAGTTATTTTTTTCACGACTAACAGTATGGATCAGGAGTTGGTTATTGTAAAAGAAGTAATGTGCATGCAGGTGATATTTGTATAGATTTATATTTACCCCTAGGTGATAAGTTTGACAGTCATTTCTTTTACCGTTTGGCCTCTCGGTTGAACATAATAGTGGCGCGAGCAGCTCCACTTGGTTTTTTAAAAATACTCAGCCATGAACTTTTGGTGAACTCAGGTGAATCCCTTCCTTCAGTAGTAAACCTTGGTAGTTTCAGCCGTTTACACATTGTCTCACTAAAAGGTTGATAATATATTTGTCCTTTTACATAGTGATAAAATATACGCGATAAAAATGTGAATATTCATAGATTCAGGACTAACAAAGTAGCTAACAGAAACTCAGACTAACAAAAGGTGCAAATACATACTCAGTTGGTTCCATTGTGTTGATTACATTATAATGTTTACATTGTAATGATTATATCATGGATATTTGGCATACTTTTTATAAAATCGTAATTCTTATATTCTGCGTTATATAGTGCTAAATAATATTCCATAGATGGATGGACTTTATTAATCCCCGTGGGGAAATTGTGTTTTTTATGTCTCCCTCAACTTACTCTTTGTGGAGTAAGTTGTCCGCGAAGTGCAGCTACCTGTTGGGGCGCCCAGGGAGCTGGGGGTTAAGGGCCTTGCTCAAGGACCCACAGACGTGCTGAGGCTGGGTTAGTTTCAACTGGTGACCTCATTACAGGCACAAGGACTGACCCCTGCCCCCCAACTGTGTATGAGTAGCATTTATGCTGTTTCTTGAGTGTGAGCTAGTACATAAACCAGCTAGTGCTCACCATTGCAAAAATACTCTAGCTTTCTGTCATACACATTTTTTTATTTTCTTACATTGTCCGTTTTTGTTCATAGTCTGTAATATTCTGAATAACGACAATGTAGAGGAAAAACAGATTAAATTCTCCTTGTTTGTAATTTCCCCATGTAATCCACTGCCTTGTGGTAAGAGGTGCAAAAGTCAGACGCGTTGAATGATGAGGATACGATATTGAGTTTAGTTCTTGAGAGGATTTATTCATATGATATTTTAACACACAGTACTTTGAACTGGTTTGTTTGGCGCAAAAGGGCCGATATGCAGACACCATCACACATGGCAAATACGGTCAATGACTGTTTCACTTTGCACCTTCAGCCCTGAGCCGCGTAATCTCAGCACCTTTAATAACAACCATTGCTGCCTCCTACAGGTGGGAATACACTTAGACAATAGTAAATATCACTAAGGCAGGCAAGTACCTCTCGTTTCAAGTGTTGCAATACTATATAACATTATATTATAAACAATAAATACGAATAAATAAAAACATTAAACAAATAAACATAATCAATAATATTCATGAATAATTATGCTTAATATACAAATAAAAGAATAGCTCCTGCAGATGATTTCAGATAACTACTGGAACAATGAGTTCTGGAGGGGAGCAAGCTCTGTTACATGCTATAGAAATGTTGATCTGATTCCTTTCATTATCAGATTGTTACCACTGTTAAAAACCACAGATATTGTATTCTGATTGTATGCATTTCCTTATTAGGGCATGTCAGTTACTTCTGTTAAAAAATCCGTTTATTCTGACGTCGTAAATTTCCTGATCAGAGTTTACCCTCTTTAAAGTGATGGAGGTCCACTTGTGCGAAAGATACATCGATATGCATATGAGATTTCGTTTGTGCCAAAAATATGTAAATAGCACACAGTCCATGTCGACTGAGCATGTGACAAAGAATTTTTCTGTGACAATTCTATTTTGTCAATGAGTTTGTCTGTGGAGCCCCTGAAGGGACCTAATGGTGTCCGCTAATTAGATACCCAGAAATAAACTGTGTGGCTCCTGCCCAAGCATTGCTGCCCAAACAGCAGCTTCCTCCTTATGCCACCGAGGGAGGAGTAGCCAGTGGTTCCCCTGCCCCTTCCCCTCTCCCCCCTGCAGACGAGGATCATAACCATTCAGCACCCGACTCTACCTCCTTCTCGGTGAAGAAGTGCCGTGGCGAAACACTCAGGCAGCAGGACGAGGTAGCAGAAATTCTTGCCCCTATGTTGGTATGTCCAAATCCTCAAGGGGGAGATAAGGTTTGCTCATCTGACACTGTAGATGAAGGAGTTGAACATAAGAACATAAGAACTATACAAACGAGACGAGGCCATTCGGCCCATCAAGCTCGCTTGGGGAGAACTAAACTAATAGCTCAGAGTCGTTAAAATCTTATCTAGCTCTGATTTAAAGGAACCCAAGGATTCAGCTTGCACTACATTATCAGGAAGACTATTCCATACTCTACACGCTGCGTAAAGAAGTGCTTCCTTAAATCCAGCTTGAAATGTTCTCCCGCTAATTTCCACCTATGGCCACGAGTTCGTGTATTTAAACTAATGCTGAAGTAACTATTTGGTTGAACAGCATCCAAACCTGTTAGAATCTTATATACCTGGATCATGTCCCCCCTCAATCTCCTTTGCTTGAGACTGAACAGATTTAGCTCAAGTAACCGTTCCTCGTATGACATTCCTCTAAGACCAGGAATCATTTTTGTGGCCCTACGCTGCACCTTTTCTAAGGCCACAATGTCCTTTTTAAGATATGGTGACCAAACCTGCACACAATATTCTAGGTGAGGTCTCACCAAGGAATTGTATAATCTTAGCATTACCTCCCTTGACTTAAACTCCACACACCTGGAGATATACCCCAACATCCTATTGGCCTTTTTTATTGCTTCCCCACACTGGCGAGAATGGGACATGGAAGCATCAACATACACACCAAGGTCTTTCTCATGATCAGCTACCTTTATTTCAGTGACACCCATGAAATACCTGTACTTTATATTTCTGCTCCCTAGATGGAGTACCTTATATTTATCGACGTTAAATTTCATCTGCCAGGTATCGGCCCAGTCACTAATTAAATCAAGATCCCGCTGTAGCTGCTGAGCCACTAATTCAGTATCTGCTACACCACCCACCTTGGTGTCATCTGCAAATTTCACCAGTTTACTGTATATATTGGTATCCATATCATTTATGTAAATTAGGAACAATAGTGGTCCTAAAATCGAACCCTGCGGTACCCCACTATGAACGCAAGCCCACTGTGAGTTGAAGGACATTGCCAGTGACCTGCTGGACCCCAGGCAGAACAGGCCTCACCATGCGACAGCCCTTCAGAGACTGGTCCTCCTGCGCATGGACTGGGGCATGATGCATCAGTTTAAACAGGAGCCTGGTAAATCCTGCGAGTGCTACACCAAGCGACTGATGGCAGCATTCTCCAACTACAGTGGGATGGACTCCACAACGGACCGAGAGTGTATGTGATGTAAAATACACTAAGATAGGTAAAAACTCTTTTGTGGACTAAGTAAAACAAACATTTTATGTTCTAGTTTTCTTAAAACTACTGAAACAAATAATTGGCTACACTGCAGTTCCGCTGTTTTGTTTGGCACCCCTGCATGTCGTGCATTGTGTGGAAAAAACCTGAAGGCTGAGGAATGTTACGTAACACAGCTAGAATGTAAAAACTCTCTCTGGTGTAATTCACTGCATAAAACCAATGGTGTTAAGTGTGATGTCTTCTTCATAACACTCCCTGATGTTTGTGTCCGTGACCATGAGATAGGGTGGGCTGCTTTTCTTCCTTCCTTTGACTAGTATTCCTCCTAAATTGTTCATCTGTATTTGCTGCATTGGTACTTGATGTGCGTGTGCCTTGTGTCACGATCGCCATTTAACGGGAGCGGCGGACGGGCAGGAAACAGGCAAGGCAGGCAGGATACGGGGATTTATTAGGAACACGGGGTGCAGGAAACATCTCACGCAGACGGACTTCAATGACGGACACTGAACTCTAGTAAGACATGAACTCAAATAGACAGGACTGATTGAAAATAATCGGACACAGCTGGGTACGATCAGGGAAGCACACGTGGATAATCAGGGGGCGTGGCACACACGGTGGTCAGACTGTCCGGGACCTCCTCGGGGACTAGGGCAGGAAAGTCTGGAGCTGGGTCAGGGACAGGAGTGGGGCCAGGAACAAGAGCCCCAGGGGGCACAGTCATTTGAGGCGGAGGGAGCGCCTCGGGCGTGGGCTCTGGGGCCGCAGGGGGCAGCGGAGGCGGCTGCTCAGGAGCTACGGGCAAAGCAGGCGGCGGCTGCTCGGGCTCTGGGGCCGCAGGGGGCAGCGGAGGCGGCTGCTCGGGCTGCGCAGGAGCTATGGGCGACGAAGGCAACTGCTCAGACGCTGTAGCAGGAACCCAGGACTTTATGCTCAGCCCACTGCTGTTAACTCCGATGACTCACAACTGAGCAGCAATGCACATTTCGAATTCCATCATCAACATCAGGCAGATGACAAGACTGTTGTGGGTCTCATCAATAAAAACGGTGACTCAGCATACAAAGAGGAAGTGTGATGACTATCGGACTGCTGCAGAGCCAACAACCTGTCTCTGAATGTTGACCAAAGAGATGGTTGTTGACGTTAGAAGAACACAAAACACAGAGTGACCACTCTCTGCTGCACATCGATGGCTCATCTGTGGAGATCGTAGAGAGTACCAGATTCCTTGTTGTCCATCTGGCGGAGAATCTCACCAGGTCCTTCAACATCAGCTCCATAGTAAGGAAAGCACAGCAGCACCTCTACTCTCCACGGAAGCTCAGAAAAGCCCATCTCCCATTCTCACACTCTATTGGGGAACTGTTGAAAGCACCCTGAGCAGCTGCATCACGGTCTGCTTTGAGAACTGTGTCGCCTCAGATCACAAGTCCCTACAACAGATAGTGATGACAGGTGAGAAAATCATTGGGAGTATCGTGTTAGAGAAATATGTACTTTTTTTATCATCATTTTGCTAGACGCTTAGAAACAACACCCTGCCGCAGCTTGATCTTAATTGAGCAATAACACGTCTCAAGAACTGTCGCTTGAATATTTCCACCCCATATATGGTGACAAACAATGTTCAATGTCAGTTGCATATCCTGTTTGTGTACCTCAATAAAAGACACTGCGAGGGGAGTTACTCTTTCGAAGTTGGCTGAGTTCGACTGAGAGGCTGACACCTCGAGGTCAGGACCGGGCTTCCCTTTGTAAGGAAAAGTGGTAAAAATGTCCCAAGGTTCTTGGTTGATCATTTGAATGCAGACAATGTTAGGAATTTATGATCATGGGGGAAGCCAGGGAGAGAATGGGGGTTCCAGTTGGCACCACTATGGTGATAAGGATAAGATAAGGTGATAAGAATTGAATTACAATGATCATAAAAGTCTCCACCCTGTCCTGTCCCGTCCCTGTCTCAGGATCCTCACACTCCAGGGGGTCACTCTTTATATGTAAATTCACTCACAACACCTACACACAACACCTTGGTGGGGAGGGCCTTTTTGGGTATAAAGGGGGGTGAAGAACTGTCTTCAATTTGTATCTGAGCTGCCTTTCAGTACCCGGTGTGTCTCTACACTGTATTACATTGTATTATTTTTGCTGTTCAATAAACCATCATTTTGCTGAAACTGCGGAGACTCTGCAAGTGGATTCCCTACACCTTGCAGCAAGTAAAACGTCATCACAGCTGTCTGCGTTGTTCTGTGTTCAGAGACTGGTTTGTTTCCAGCGCATCTTCAGAAGAAGATAACCCTAACATATCTCTCCCCTCCATCACAGATATTCACACCACACACTGCATCCGCAAAGCCACCACCATTGTGGATGACCCCACCCACCCCTCACATTATCGTTTCACCCTCCTGCCTTCTGGAAATAGGTCCCGGAGCATTCGGGCCTTTACAGCCAGACTCAAACAGCTTTATCCCCCATGCCGTCAGACTACTGAACTCTCAGGGACTAATCTGATACCACACACACATACACTCATTAACACACTTTATTATTTAACTACTATTTTTTATCTTATTGTCGCCATGTTTACAGTTACTTTTATTTATTTTTATTGCTACCTCATTGGACAACCAAACTGCGCCTTCTCAGTACTGGGTTTACTGTGCTGTTTGTGCTCGTTGGTGTCAGTTGTCCTCTCTTTTTGCACTGTCCTGCAATGTTTGCACAGTTTTTGCTCATTATGCACCATACAGTATGTTGCTAGGTTGGTATGTGTTAGTCTTCTGTTAATTTAAGTAGCACCTTGGTCCGAGGGAAACAGTTTCTTTTGTAACTGTACTATACTCAACTGTGTAAAGTTAAAAATAACATTAAAGACCTACTTGACTTTTACTGAACAGGTGCTAAAGTGAAATTACTTGCTTCTGGGAAAGAACTCCAGCTGAAATTCTGTACAACAATTATGGGAGACATATGGGAAGGACGCGGTGTCAGACCTGCCCCAGTGGGACGAATGTGGTTTTCCTAGTAACAGCAGCTTCAGTCCCAATCAGATAAGCCAGATGCGTCTGAAATTAGAGGAACGGGATCAGACTGGTTGCTCAGGGACTAATGTGGTAGAACTAAAACAGAGACAAATTGGACGGTGTTTCAATTGTGGGAAAATGAGACAAAGCAGGCAGAGGAGATGCGGGTGGCAAAGAAGCATGAGATAAGGAATGCAGAGAATGTGGATGAGGGTGAGACTCCTGTGAAAACTGTGTATTGAAAATTAGGGCCATAGTATTGTCATCCATCCTGTCAGGGTATGGAAATACACTGAGGGTAAATGGCCTAATGCAGGAAGTGTCTTAATCCTATAACATCCAGCTGATTCAGGCTGTGGGGGACAGTGTAGTACTGCACTCTTCTGGCTGGGACCTTGAATAAATGAATGAATGTTACATTTATACAGCCCTTTTCTAAGATACACAAAGAGCTTTACAGAAGCACTGGGGAGCCACTTCAACCCAAACGTGAGGCAGCAGGAGAGGGGGCCCAGGCAGAGAGAACAGCCAACAAGACGGGTGCTTCCACAGACAGGACGGGGGCCCCGGCAGACCAACGCTGACGACTCCTGGGACCAAGTCAACAGAGCAGCTGTCGTCATTGTGACTCACCCTCATACATCCATCCATTGTCTAAACCGCTTATGCTACTGGGTCGCGGGGGGTCCAGAGCCTATCCTGGCAGGATCTGTGCACGAGGCAGGGAACAACCCAGGACGGGGGGGCAGCTCATTGCAAGGCACATTCACACACCATTCACACACACATGCACTCCTACGGCCAATTTAGCAAGAGAGAACATGCAAACTCCCCACACATGTGACCCAGGCGGAGACTCGAACCTGAGTCCCAGTGGTGGGAGGTAACAGTGCTAATCACTGCACCACCAAGCAGCCCCACCCTCATACATGATTTCTGATTCTTGATTTTAATCCCCTTTTCTGTTTTTGGCAACATATAAAGTGCTGTGAATGTCACTGTCAGATTGTCATATCATCCTCCAGTTGTCCCTTGTCACCCTGGATGCACATTGAGTGTTTGCTAAATATTTTATCTTGTAGTGTTCCTGATTTTTTCCTGTGTTTTAATTTGCAATTCTCAAATTTCATGACTGGCATCCGTGGGGACGATTAATTAAACCTGTTAACTCTGCACTTCAATTTCAAACTGTTGGTAACATGTGTACATATTTTTGTCTGATCTTTTCACCACCAGGTGGCGATATAGCAACTCCAGAGTTATTGATGGCTAGAACAAAAAAAACACAGTAACACAGAGGTGTAGCTAAAAATTCTGGGCCCCTGACAGAATGTCACCTTGCGCCCTCTGTCGAATTTTACATTCTGTGAAAGAGATTTGTTGAGCCATCTTCCAATGTAATCCAATCCAGCTCTTTATTTGAAAAGCACTTTAAACAACCTTATGGACCAAAGTGCTGCACAAAGGAATAAATAAAAACATTCACACACTTAAAAACGAAGTAAAAGAAATTTAATAAAAACCAAAACATTCAATGTGAGTAAAAGGCCATTAATAAAAATTTTAAAAAATCAATTAATTAATAAAGAAAAGGCTAAGATTAAAATAAGATTTACTATTAAAATTAACATCTCACAATGTGTCAAAGGTGAAGGAGAAGAGATTAGAAGAGATTTAAAAACGGACAGAGGGGATTCCTCTCTAATGTGAAAAGGCAAGTCATTCCACATTTTAGGAGCTGCGACTGCAAAGGCTCGATCCCCTCTAAGCTCACGCTGAGTCTTAGGAACCGTCAGGAACAGCTGATCAGCTGACCTGAGAGAGCGGGTGGGGGTGTAAGGGTGAAGCAGCTCACAGAGGTCAGATGGAGCAAGACCACTGAGGGCTTTAAAAGCAAATAACAGAATTTTAAAATGAATCCTAAAATGTACGGGCAGCCAGTGGAGTGAGGCTAAAATGGGGGAGACATGCTCATATTTCCATGTGCGGCAGCATTTTGAACCTTCTGGAGGTGAACAATAGTGGAGCCTCTAACCCCAACATAGAGGGCGTTACAGTGGTCCAAACTAGTAGTGACAAAAGAGTGGATTACTGTCTCAAAGTGCTGCCTAGAAAGAATTGGCTTTATTTTGGCCAACTGCCTCAATTGTAAAAAGCTTGACTTGACAACTAACCTTATCTGAGTGTCAAACTTAAGGTTGGTGTCGACTTTATGTGTGTGATGTGTGATGACTGGTTTACAATATTGTTCCAAGGAACCTAAAATTACAGTGGAGGTCAGAGGAGTGGAGTTACCAAAAACCAACACTTCTGTCCATTACCTCCCCACTTCCTTGTTAGTTACAATATTTGTTCTGCATTACTGTACTGCTTTGGAGCCTTTTGATATTAAGGTGAATAACACAGGTGAAAAATTAAGGTGAAAAAAGAGACAGATGCATTGACAGCAGTCGTGGCCACACTTTGGACTGGGAGTGTAAGAGCAAAGGAAACTGAATCCACTATGTTCTGTCCTGTAAATTTTTATTAAACACCACATGACACACATACGAGTCCTGTTTTAACTTTCAGGGCTGATGGTCTGCAGCCTGGCTTGTGTTCTACAGTGCAGCGCAGGTGCAGTCACTGTGCTGAGCCCGGCGTTATATTAATGACGCAGCCTTTCACACTGACCAGTGAGAAATAACCTTGAAAATGACTGTGCTCTTTGTGGTTCTCCTTTTTTCTTACCACCAAGCAAGAGACTAAACATATTTTCTACTTATCAGTTATCAGAAATCAGAAATGTCATGCAGTAATCAGAGGTTAGACAGCAAGAATGACTTTTGTATTTTTATCTTTTGTCAATCTTTTATCCAGCGACTACTAATTCTCATCGGGGTCTGGAGAGGGTGGGACCTGTCCCAGGAAGCACAGAGCACAGGCCTGCATGGGATGCCATTCCACACAAGCAAAAACAATTAAGATGGTCAGATTTGCCTCACTGTGTGATTTTGACTGAAAGATGAACTAAGCACAGTCTTGTGTGTATAAAAATGCGTAGATTCATTTAACTTTAACAATGAGATTCAGCAACATGACCTTATAGTGTTAATGATCGGTATCTTACTGGTATTAACTGAATTATGCAAAATTCTACATTATTCTATATTATTGCACCCAAATTGTTCATACTGACTAAATGTAATTACTGACATCCTGGACATACTGCTTTTTAGGTTTGAATTTAAAATGTTAGTAGACAAATTCATGCTGTCAATAACATCTCACTTGCTCACCCACTTTTAGATAAAAATACCCTTTGTGGTTTTTCTAGTGAAGCAGTGGGCCTGAGCTGAGGACCTGATGGTTGTGTGGTTTTCGCTCACTGAGAAGAGAGACACAAACACCCTGCTCTCAGTCGGTCAGTCTTCCTGTAAAATGCAGAGGTGAGACTGCTAGTGGAAAATTACTGACTGCAGCGTCAACAACACATATAAACAGCAGCACAAACAAAATGTTCCACAAATGCAGGACATCTGTATGCTTACAGCACACATCAGACACGCTGACCCTCAGCACTGAGCTCCTCCAGG
>NW_026043703.1:0-21499 GCF_023856365.1 Brienomyrus brachyistius
CACAGAGCAGACATAGCCACACTGCCCCCTCCCCCAATCTCCAGCACTCACAGACTCCCTCTGCAGGAACACCACGCGAGAAGGCACATTGCATCTCTAGGTGTGTGGAGTTTAAGACAAGGCAAGTGATGCTACGATAATATAATTCCTTGGTAAGACCCCACCTAGAATATTGTGTGCGGGTTTGGTTACCATACCTTAAGAAGGACATTGCTGCCTTGGAAAAGGTGCAACGTAGGGCAACGAGAATGATTCCTGGTCTTAGAGGAATGTCTAATGAGGAGAGGTTAGCTGAGCTGAATCTGTTTAGCCTCGAGCAAAGGAGACTAAGGGGGGACATAATCCAGGTGTTTAAGATTCTAACAGGTCTGGATGCTGTTCAGCCAAATGGCTATTTCAATGTTAGTTTAAATACCAGAACTCGTGGCCATAAGTGGAAATTAGCTGGAGAACATTTTAAAACGAATTTGATGAAGCATTTCTGTACACAGCGTGTAGTTAGAGTATGGAATAGTCTTCCTGTTATTGTAACACAAGCTAAAACCCTGGGTTCTTTTAAATCAGAGCTAGATAAGATTTTTGAGCTATTAGCTAAGTTCTCCTCAAAGGAGCTTGATGGGCCGAATGGCCTCCTCTCATTTGTAAATCTCTTTGGTTCTTATGAGTCAGCTTACAGAGATGAGGTCCAGAAACTGATAGGTTGGAGTTCAGCAAACAATTTGGCACTAAACAGCACAAAGACAAAGGAATCACTGACTTCAGGAAGGATGGAGGCGACACTGGCCTGCCTAGATGGATGGATGGATGTTTTTATTGACATTGTAAGTACAATGAGATTTAGTTTGGAACGCGCCAGCAGCTACACAGTATATTTACAATTATATAGATTGTGAGGCATAAAATAAGGTGTGAGTAATATAACATAACGACATAATATAAGTAATCATTAATTAATCATTACAGATGGTATGAGGTGTGAACCGCTAGGCTGCTATGGCATGTTTGGTATCAAACCGATGGAAAATCACTCCAGTTTCCAAATCTGGTCAGTGGTTACCACGAAAGTGAATATATCAAAAGTTACACCAGCCTAACGAAAATCATCAATACAAGGGAAATCACTCTGGTCATAAATCTCAAAAGGACTGATACAGACCCCCTTCCGAAAGCCCGCCAAATGGATGGTCAGCCATTGGTCCAGGAGTCGAATTCCTGGTCACTCCTATTCACGAACTTTACACTATAAAACCTGGCACCTCAGAACAAAGCCAGGAGAGGAGAAACAGAAGGGAGGAGAAAACAAAAGACCATCAGCACGAAGAGAGGCAGAGAACATCAGCCCAAGAGAAGAGAAGCCCACAAGAAGCCCTCCTGAAGCCTATCAGTGAAGACCCAGCTGGACAGAGAACTGCAACCAAGCCCAAGCTTCACCAGGAGAGGGAATCAGAGGGGCTCCACTCCAACAACCGCTGCAAACACCGCGCCTCCCTGAGTGCCATCACCCATCAGCTCATCAGCCTCCGCAACCAACTGCCAAGACCCCCCCCCCCCCCACTCTGCAACCAAGTAAACAAACTTCCTTTCATTTATAACAACCTAAACTCCTATTCACCTGCTATATTACTTTAGGACAGTATTTCCACAAATTGCTTGCTTTGCAGAACAGTATTTTCCCTTTTAAGGTTACTCATTTTAAATCTGGTCATTGCATTTTCATGATTACATTGTTTGTGTCCACTCCGTTATTTCGTGTTTATTGTTTGTTAGGTGTAATGTCTGTCTTATGTTAGTTATAGGAATAAATGCATGTCTTTTACACAACTTCAGCCTCCGTTCATTGAGTGCTCACAAGAATCCCTGCCTGTGCGATCTACGCTCTGAAACCTCAAATTCGCCTGAAATATCGCGAGACTCTCTCTCATTGGCCGTGAGGGGAGCTTCGCTACCGATCGTTTACATTACCTGGTGACGCAGCTCGTTGGACAAGCCTTCTATTCTAACCCAGGTTATTACGTGATACTGGTTATTAATGAGTTCCATTTAAGTCACACATTAACAGACTCACGGTGTTTCGCAATTGAGTTTGAGCCGACCATTCAGCATAAAAATTGGTTAATAATCACAAGGCACAAGGTTTAAACTTATTCTGAGCACACAATTTAAACTTTTTATGACCGAACGTGCAGTGAAGAAGCGCTACTGTCAACTGGTTGCAAAAGTCGCACTCATGGCAATCTGAAGGCATTTAAGCGGGATCATATGGGCTTATTATAGTTATTTTTATTTCTATTATTAGTAGTTATATTATTTTGTTTTATTTTCGGTGATTTCATTGTAGTTCTTTCGTATTAAACTGCAGTAAACTTTAACCCTATGTCTGACGAGATTCTCAGATGTAGCGCTTTGTTTCCAGGTTCAATTCGGACGAGTGTCTCCGTTTCTATATATCCTGGGAGAGATCTCTCTATTAGCGAACGGGAATACTTGTTATGAGGTTCTAACCTAAATTATGTTGCGCTTGGACATAAGACCGATAGCTTAGTTACCTATCAGGATCATACTCGTATGTGTGTGCCTGCTTTAGACAAAGCAAGTTTAACACAACTTTGCGCTGTGAGCCAAGTGTGTGTCATTTAGAAATTGGGAGTCTCCTGTGCTTGAGACCCGCCGTGGTTAAGCACCATTTGCGACGAGATATAGTGCACTCACAATTTAAATCTGTCGCCGTAACGCGTGCGCCGTCTCGCTTCAGTAATTGTTTTAAGGGGTTTTATACTGTGCAAGGCACAGAAGAAGGCCACAAGCAGCATGCGCATGCATTAAATGTGTGTGTCACTCATCTAGCGTCGGCAACCGCCTAGCTATATCTTTGGTTACCTCTAGTGGTCAGGCATAGAACTACCACTCCATTTCGAAATTGCGCCTCTAGTGGCCAGGCATAGAACTACCACTCAATTTCGATATTGCGCCTCTAGTGGCCAGGCATAGAACTACCACTCCATTTTGATATTGCGCCCCCGGTGGTCAGGCATAGAACTACCACTCCATTTCGATATTGCGCCCCCGGTGGTCAGGCATAGAACTACCACTCCAGTTCGAAATTGCGCCTCTAGTGGTCAGGCATAGAACTACCACTCCATTTCGAAATCGCGCTTCTAGTGGTCAGGCATAGAACTACCACTCCATTTCGATATTGCGCCCCCGGTGGTCAGGCATAGAACTACCACTCCATTTCGAAATTGGGCTTCTAGTGGTCAGGCATAGAACTACCACTCAATTTTGAAATTGCGCTTCTAGTGGCAAGCCATAGAAGTACTACTCCATTTCGAAATCGCGCCTCTAGTGGTCAGGCATAGAACTACCACTCCATTTCGATATTGCGCCCCCGGTGGTCAGGCATAGAACTACCACTTCATTTCGAAATTGCGCTTCTAGTGGTCAGGCATAGAACTACCACTCAATTTTGAAATTGCGCTTCTAGTGACAAGCCATAGAACTACTACTCCATTTCGAAATCGCGCCTCTAGTGGTCAGGCATAGAACTACTATTCCATTTCGAAATCGTGCCTCTAGTGGTCAGGCATAGAACTACCACTCCATTTCGAAATTGCGCCTCTAGTGGCCCGGCATAGAACTACCACTCAATTTCGATATTGCGCCTCTAGTGGCCAGGCATAGAACTACCACTCCATTTTGATATTGCGCCCCCGGTGGTCAGGCATAGAACTACCACTCCATTTCGATATTGCGCCCCCGGTGGTCAGGCATAGAACTACCACTCCAGTTCGAAATTGCGCCTCTAGTGGTCAGGCATAGAACTACCACTCCATTTCGAAATCGCGCCTCTAGTGGTCAGGCATAGAACTACCACTCCATTTCGATATTGCGCCCCCGGTGGTCAGGCATAGAACTACCACTCCATTTCGAAATTGGGCTTCTAGTGGTCAGGCATAGAACTACCACTCAATTTTGAAATTGCGCTTCTAGTGGCAAGCCATAGAAGTACTACTCCATTTCGAAATCGCGCCTCTAGTGGTCAGGCATAGAACTACCACTCCATTTCGATATTGCGCCCCCGGTGGTCAGGCATAGAACTACCACTCCATTTCGAAATTGCGCTTCTAGTGGTCAGGCATAGAACTACCACTCAATTTTGAAATTGCGCTTCTAGTGACAAGCCATAGAACTACTACTCCATTTCGAAATCGCGCCTCTAGTGGTCAGGCATAGAACTACTATTCCATTTCGAAATCGTGCCTCTAGTGGTCAGGCATAGAACTACCACTCCATTTCGAAATTGCACCCCCGGTGGTCAGGCATAGAACTACCACTCCATTTCGATATTGCGCCCCCGGTGGTCAGGCATAGAAGTACCACTCCATTTCGATATTGCGCCCCCGGTGGTCAGGCATAGAACTACCACTCCAGTTCGAAATTGCGCCTCCAGTGGTCAGGCATAGAACTACCACTCCATTTCAAAATCGCGCCTCCAGTGGTCAGGCATAGAACTACAACTCCATTTCGATATTGCGCCCCCGGTGGTCAGGCATAGAACTACCACTCCATTTCGAAATTGCGCTTCTAGTGGTCAGGCATAGAACTACCACTCAATTTTGAAATTGCGCTTCTAGTGGCAAGCCATAGCAGTGCCACTCCATTGAAATTGCACCTCTAGTGGTCCGCCATAGTAGGTTAACAACATCTGAGTTGGGTCTCTGGTGGTCAACTGCGGTGATACAACACGCATAATTGGACACACAGGTTCTTGCCTGAAAGCAGGAATCAACTTCACAGACTAAATCAGTTTGATCACAATACATTAACATCCAATTAGGTTATTGTTGCATAACTAATTGATGTTTACAATTGAATAAGAAACACAATTCATTTGGTTTGATTCCCGTTTAACCTTTTTGATTTATTTTAGGTTTTATTTCACCTTATGCTTTCATTCATTCCATCTCCCCCAACAAGGGGACTTGCATAGAAGTTCAACCACTATTAACAACAGTAAACCAGTTACGTACACAATCCCATCAGGAAGTCGTTTGGATGTGATCAGTTGAGCCCTTCGGGTGCTGGGTGCTTACCATTCGCTCTCTGTTGGTTGAGCTTGTCTGTGGCTCTGCTGTCACTGCTTGTGATCGTACAGTTTGTCAGAACCGAAGGGGAGTTCTCAGCAATTGGATGCCCAAAAGCGTGTCAGCCCGGCTACACCCACTGACTCATTACGGGCAAGGCTGACAGGTACCTCAGGCGGTCATTACAACTTTTGAGCAGGACTTCGTTTAGGGTGAGTTCTGAGAACGGCCCTAGCTTGGACTCTCACTAGGGTGGGTGATACCTGAAGGCAATTTTGCCAGCCGATAAGCTCCACCTGGGTTGTCTCAGTTGTGCATACAGAATACGCCCTTCCAAGTTAACATTGCTGGGGATCGGGGGAGTGGAAGCCGGACTCAGGCTTGCTTGGCTGGGAGAATGATTCCTGGTCTTAGAGGAATGTTTAATGAGGAGAGGTTAGCTGAGCTGAATCTGTTTAGCCTCGAGCAAAGGAGACTAAGGGGGGACATAATCCAGGTGTTAAATCTGGTCATTGCATTACATTTTTTTTGTATCCACTCCTTTATTTCGTGTTTATTGTTTGTTAGGTGTAATGTCTGTCTTATGTTAGTTATATCCATCCATCCATTTTCCAAACTGCTTATCCTACTGGGTCGCGGGTGGTCCGGAACCTATCCCGGAATGTGGAATGGGCACGAGGCAGGGAACAATCCAGGATGGGGGGCAGCCCATCACAGGGCACACTCACACACAAATCGTGATTATATTATTGCACTATACTGTATAAATAAAAAGTAAACTTAATACCAGTTGTGGTAATAAAGTGCACAGAGAGTAAGAGAGAGTAGGGTTTCACATAAACGTATGTTCATTAGCATTTAGTATTCTGATGGCTTTGGGGTTAGAAGCTCTTATTAAATCTGGTTGTTCTGCAATGCATACTGCGGTAACGTTTACCAGAGGGCAGAAGTTCAAACATCTCATGTGCTAGGTGCGTGGGATCTTTTTTAAATATAATTATGCATATGTAGAACTAGGGATATGATCCTGTTAAGTATGATAGTTCTGTCTCATTATTGCAGGATCGACATCCATAGTAACTGTGGTGATCTATCCATTTGTGTGCATGTCTGTGTGTGTGTGTGCGAGCGGGTATACCTATCCTACCCCATAGCGTGATAAATACCTGTTTTTTTTTTCCCTTATGGGGACCACGAAACTGAAAACCAGGAAAACTCTATTTTATAAAAATCTGTGACTGCTGTGGAAAAACTAAAAATGCAAAACCTCTTTTATTTTGCTTGGTTACTTATGGTTATGGTTAGGGCAGGGTGGGGGTTAAGATTGTCATAGTTAGCGTTAGCATTTATCCAATAGAAGTCAATGAGCGGGCCCCATAAGGATAGGTATACCCTATGTGTGTGCATGTGTGTGTTTGTCCCATATTGCCTGGGCTTCAGGATACCTCATAACCCGGAACTTCATCAGAAGTAGTTAGAAAATGGATGAATGGATGGATGGATGGATGGATGGATGGATGGATGGATGGATGGACAGATCAATAAAAGTACAGAACATCCATTTTACAAAGAACCATCAACACTAAATGTATGCACTGGTCATGCTCCTGGAAATTAAACTTCTTTTCTGAAAAGCAGCATGTTCATAAATTAGCTGCTGTTATACCTTGGGGGAACAAATGCAGATGAAATTGTAAAACAAACTGCAGTGGCAAAACAGTTCTGGCTGCCTGTGCTGCCCTGCCTGCCCGCCCTCCTGCCCATTACGTCCTGCCTGTGCCACCCTCCTGCCTGCCCTCCTGCCTGTTTACGTCTTTCCTGTGTGCCCTGCTGCCAGTTATTCTGTATTTACATCCGGACTTAACTAATTGAACCATATAAACCATATAAATCAGGACTTTGTTAACGTGACTTCTGACCTGTGGAGGATGGGCTCCCCCTTTCACTCTGGTTCCTCCAAAGGTTTCTTACTATG
Source organism: Brienomyrus brachyistius (assembly GCF_023856365.1). Lineage (NCBI taxonomy): Eukaryota > Metazoa > Chordata > Actinopteri > Osteoglossiformes > Mormyridae > Brienomyrus > Brienomyrus brachyistius. The sequence continues at coordinate 7,057 of NW_026043703.1, forward strand.
ACTGAGTTTATCCTTGCCAATGTCGCTTTCTAATTTTTCAGGCTAGATCTTGCTCACTGGGACAATTGGGCAGGGACAAAGTAAAGTGCTTTGAGACAATGTAAGGCTATGAAAATGTACTATACAAAATAAAGTGAATTGACTTGAGTAATGTGGCACAAAGCAACCCTTCTTTGCCACAGGAAATGTCTGGTGCAATTTCTTTTTTAATTGTACATGTCAATTGCATAATACCCTAAACTAATTCATTATTATTTCTATTATTATCATCATCATCAGTATTTCATTAGTATTCCATGGTATTTAGATTTTTCAGGAATCAGTGTGTGTACTGTATACTTTTTAATTTATTTGCACTATGTGTAGTGTCTCTGCAGCTGTATATACTTGCTGCATTATGCACAAGAACTTCCCTCAGGCATCAGTATAGTTAATCAAATGTAATATTTCTTGCTTGTTTATTAAGTTGTTTTAGGTATTTTGTGTGTTCCACTTAATTTAGTGTAATTAGTCCTAGTTGACTCAGGTTTAGTTAGATTTTTCCTTCTGTTGTTCCTCTGCATCATGCTACTGTCATAAAATTTCAATGTCTTACCTAACTTAAGAGTTTTGTGCATTGTGTTTTGGAGAGAAAGAAATCATTACTTTTTTTCTTTAGATTCATCCACTGATTCTATCACCTATGACACATTCCCCCTGAATATTTGTTTGTTTATTTATGTATTTGCTTGGGGGATGGAATTAACAAACAGAAATAACTGAATGAATCAGGGTAGTGAAAAACATTTATAAACTTATCATTTTGGTATTGGTACGATCCTGTTCTGGTTAGTTAGCCGAGGGAGTAAATCATCCGGAGTTTCATCTCTCAATCTCCTCCTACACCCACTCAGCATCACAGTATGGACTCCCCAATGCAACTGATCTGCACGTATTTGTACTCTGGGAGGAAATTGAAGCCCCCATAGGAAAAACTCAAAGCCTACAGACATATGCACAAAACCAGGGGACATGCTCAGTTCTGCAGGCCTGGAAGTGTGAGAGAAGGCTATTTATTGAGTTTCCCCTCTGCCCCTGGTAAAGATGAAACATGCACAAGTCATTAAACACACATATACTTACATGAAAGTCTGACTGATACTGGAGCTTCCAGTGCCCGTAAACCAGGTACTGGGGTACTCCATTTCCTTCTTGATAATTAGCGCCATTGAAAAAAAAACGGTGCCTTTCCTAATATTAACTGACTCTCAGACAAATGTACTGCTTGAAGACCCTGCCACTATTCGCATTTTCCAGCAGGAGTCACAAATCTTCATTGCATTCAGTTTATTCTCAGATGAGCTCATGCATGTTTCTATGTGCATCTTTACACTTAAACAAATACAGCTAACCTCTGTTGTTATATTCCATATATATTTGTCGTGACTGGCCTTTTTTCTCAAATGATGGATTTCTGAAACTAAAACTGACAGTATTCTAAAATATTTATATTGCCACATCATCGACACATGTTCTAATATGACATAGCATTCCCCTGGACCATAGTGCGACTTAGAGACAAGATATAACATGCCCTTCACGGTAAAACACTAGATAGGTGCAACACTTAATGTCAACGTTGTCAATGTCAATGTTGACTTAATGTCAACGTTAAATTCATGGATTCGCAAATTAAGTAACACGGTTACAGTACAAAAACGAGCAGAGCTGTGTATGGCATGACTATCTCGCGGCGGCGACAAAATATGCTTATCCTTCTAATTATTCAGAAGAAAATATATTTGCAAGCACAGCCGTTCACGGCTTCCGTACAAAAAGCTGTCACAAAAGAATACACGACCAATATAGGATTTACACAAGTCTGCTTCTTTTGTTTTATTTAGTAACAACTTTCACAAAAATTGACAGCAATACTGCTAAAAGTGCAGATCTGTTGCCAAATTAAATAAACAAAGAAATTAATCATAAAAATATTCAAAGTATATACAGCCAGGGGCGCCGCTAGCAATTTTGGGCCCTATGACAAAATATGAGGTTGGGCCCCCCTATCACACCCATTCAGATCTCTGGGGGCCCCTAAAGGGCGTGGGCCCTTAGAATTGTCCCAACTTTCCCCCCCTTAGCGGCGCCCCTGTATACAGCTAACCATTTCCAATCGAAAAGTACATACAAGTCTCCAATATAAGTTATACAATGGAGCGCAGATAAAACTTTTAAATAGTAATTAACCAAACTATATAAAGAATACAAGTTTGAATACAGGTAATTTGTATAAATTTTACTGTGTTCAGACTGAAAAATCAGCACCAGCCTTACACACATTGCAGTTCTGCTTTTTTCTTCTTTTAGCATAATTACCCGTTTCACGTTCACGAGGCAGAAGATCCCTGCAAATGTGAAAATTCACAAGTAACAGGCACCATTAACCTCAAGCCATAACAGTCTGCTAGCCTGAACAATAGCAAACTCTATGTATTACCAATTATTACGCAGGTTGTCACTTTATCAAATCATGACTGTTACTAAGAAGTGGGAGTGAAACGCGTGTCACGAGATCTCGCGATATTACAACATGACGAGATTTCTCGTTGGAGCGAAAAGCCGTTTCACGAATGCGCTGCAAATGAGCTGCTGTAAATATGTCGGCATCTGACTAAATTACTATAGTAGATACCCCAGACACTTTTGAATCTTTTGTGTGTCAGCATTTCGGGTGCCCGGCGGAAAATATAAATGGCGAAAGGGAGACAGACAAAACACGAACCATCTGTAAGGACTGTAGAAAGCTAATGCCGCACACAGCGGCTAATGCTACTACTAACTACTATGCAAAGCCATTTGCAGCACCATCATAGCTCTTTATTTAAATTCACTGCACCGGTGAAGAAAACATTTTTAAAAAAATGTTATGTTTATTATTGGGTGCTTTCCACTTCATGCACCCACATACAGCGCTAGCTTAAAGCAATGCATTCTGGTCCTGACGCAATGCATCATGGTTATATTTTTTATCGCCCGTTGCATTACGTCACCATGTCACATGGTACCAAAACTCCGCGAGAGCAAGACACATCAGGCAGCACCTCTTAGCAGGCTGCACAGGCTGGATCCGCCTCCATTACGACACAACTTTGCCCTTATTGGCTTAAGATTTTAGTTACATACATGACGTTTGTATATCTGCTATTTCTCCCGAGAAGCAGGTAAAGCGGTAACTGCTTTTCAATTAATTTACTTGGTAAAATTAAATTTAAATAAATGATATGAATATTGTAATAGTACTCGTGAGCTTTGTTTGTTGTTAGTTACTGTAATGTTGCGCTGCTTTATTTGTTTAATCGTCTTGTCTGTGAAGACATTCAAGTTAATCAAATAAGAACTGCACTGTACACTGTACATGACCATAAAAACTTTGAATCCTTGAAATAAATGTTTTTGATCTTTTCCTTGGCAGTTATCTTTTTACACAGGGCCTCTATGTACACAATAGTTATTTTTTTCACGACTAACAGTATGGATCAGGAGTTGGTTATTGTAAAAGAAGTAATGTGCATGCAGGTGATATTTGTATAGATTTATATTTACCCCTAGGTGATAAGTTTGACAGTCATTTCTTTTACCGTTTGGCCTCTCGGTTGAACATAATAGTGGCGCGAGCAGCTCCACTTGGTTTTTTAAAAATACTCAGCCATGAACTTTTGGTGAACTCAGGTGAATCCCTTCCTTCAGTAGTAAACCTTGGTAGTTTCAGCCGTTTACACATTGTCTCACTAAAAGGTTGATAATATATTTGTCCTTTTACATAGTGATAAAATATACGCGATAAAAATGTGAATATTCATAGATTCAGGACTAACAAAGTAGCTAACAGAAACTCAGACTAACAAAAGGTGCAAATACATACTCAGTTGGTTCCATTGTGTTGATTACATTATAATGTTTACATTGTAATGATTATATCATGGATATTTGGCATACTTTTTATAAAATCGTAATTCTTATATTCTGCGTTATATAGTGCTAAATAATATTCCATAGATGGATGGACTTTATTAATCCCCGTGGGGAAATTGTGTTTTTTATGTCTCCCTCAACTTACTCTTTGTGGAGTAAGTTGTCCGCGAAGTGCAGCTACCTGTTGGGGCGCCCAGGGAGCTGGGGGTTAAGGGCCTTGCTCAAGGACCCACAGACGTGCTGAGGCTGGGTTAGTTTCAACTGGTGACCTCATTACAGGCACAAGGACTGACCCCTGCCCCCCAACTGTGTATGAGTAGCATTTATGCTGTTTCTTGAGTGTGAGCTAGTACATAAACCAGCTAGTGCTCACCATTGCAAAAATACTCTAGCTTTCTGTCATACACATTTTTTTATTTTCTTACATTGTCCGTTTTTGTTCATAGTCTGTAATATTCTGAATAACGACAATGTAGAGGAAAAACAGATTAAATTCTCCTTGTTTGTAATTTCCCCATGTAATCCACTGCCTTGTGGTAAGAGGTGCAAAAGTCAGACGCGTTGAATGATGAGGATACGATATTGAGTTTAGTTCTTGAGAGGATTTATTCATATGATATTTTAACACACAGTACTTTGAACTGGTTTGTTTGGCGCAAAAGGGCCGATATGCAGACACCATCACACATGGCAAATACGGTCAATGACTGTTTCACTTTGCACCTTCAGCCCTGAGCCGCGTAATCTCAGCACCTTTAATAACAACCATTGCTGCCTCCTACAGGTGGGAATACACTTAGACAATAGTAAATATCACTAAGGCAGGCAAGTACCTCTCGTTTCAAGTGTTGCAATACTATATAACATTATATTATAAACAATAAATACGAATAAATAAAAACATTAAACAAATAAACATAATCAATAATATTCATGAATAATTATGCTTAATATACAAATAAAAGAATAGCTCCTGCAGATGATTTCAGATAACTACTGGAACAATGAGTTCTGGAGGGGAGCAAGCTCTGTTACATGCTATAGAAATGTTGATCTGATTCCTTTCATTATCAGATTGTTACCACTGTTAAAAACCACAGATATTGTATTCTGATTGTATGCATTTCCTTATTAGGGCATGTCAGTTACTTCTGTTAAAAAATCCGTTTATTCTGACGTCGTAAATTTCCTGATCAGAGTTTACCCTCTTTAAAGTGATGGAGGTCCACTTGTGCGAAAGATACATCGATATGCATATGAGATTTCGTTTGTGCCAAAAATATGTAAATAGCACACAGTCCATGTCGACTGAGCATGTGACAAAGAATTTTTCTGTGACAATTCTATTTTGTCAATGAGTTTGTCTGTGGAGCCCCTGAAGGGACCTAATGGTGTCCGCTAATTAGATACCCAGAAATAAACTGTGTGGCTCCTGCCCAAGCATTGCTGCCCAAACAGCAGCTTCCTCCTTATGCCACCGAGGGAGGAGTAGCCAGTGGTTCCCCTGCCCCTTCCCCTCTCCCCCCTGCAGACGAGGATCATAACCATTCAGCACCCGACTCTACCTCCTTCTCGGTGAAGAAGTGCCGTGGCGAAACACTCAGGCAGCAGGACGAGGTAGCAGAAATTCTTGCCCCTATGTTGGTATGTCCAAATCCTCAAGGGGGAGATAAGGTTTGCTCATCTGACACTGTAGATGAAGGAGTTGAACATAAGAACATAAGAACTATACAAACGAGACGAGGCCATTCGGCCCATCAAGCTCGCTTGGGGAGAACTAAACTAATAGCTCAGAGTCGTTAAAATCTTATCTAGCTCTGATTTAAAGGAACCCAAGGATTCAGCTTGCACTACATTATCAGGAAGACTATTCCATACTCTACACGCTGCGTAAAGAAGTGCTTCCTTAAATCCAGCTTGAAATGTTCTCCCGCTAATTTCCACCTATGGCCACGAGTTCGTGTATTTAAACTAATGCTGAAGTAACTATTTGGTTGAACAGCATCCAAACCTGTTAGAATCTTATATACCTGGATCATGTCCCCCCTCAATCTCCTTTGCTTGAGACTGAACAGATTTAGCTCAAGTAACCGTTCCTCGTATGACATTCCTCTAAGACCAGGAATCATTTTTGTGGCCCTACGCTGCACCTTTTCTAAGGCCACAATGTCCTTTTTAAGATATGGTGACCAAACCTGCACACAATATTCTAGGTGAGGTCTCACCAAGGAATTGTATAATCTTAGCATTACCTCCCTTGACTTAAACTCCACACACCTGGAGATATACCCCAACATCCTATTGGCCTTTTTTATTGCTTCCCCACACTGGCGAGAATGGGACATGGAAGCATCAACATACACACCAAGGTCTTTCTCATGATCAGCTACCTTTATTTCAGTGACACCCATGAAATACCTGTACTTTATATTTCTGCTCCCTAGATGGAGTACCTTATATTTATCGACGTTAAATTTCATCTGCCAGGTATCGGCCCAGTCACTAATTAAATCAAGATCCCGCTGTAGCTGCTGAGCCACTAATTCAGTATCTGCTACACCACCCACCTTGGTGTCATCTGCAAATTTCACCAGTTTACTGTATATATTGGTATCCATATCATTTATGTAAATTAGGAACAATAGTGGTCCTAAAATCGAACCCTGCGGTACCCCACTATGAACGCAAGCCCACTGTGAGTTGAAGGACATTGCCAGTGACCTGCTGGACCCCAGGCAGAACAGGCCTCACCATGCGACAGCCCTTCAGAGACTGGTCCTCCTGCGCATGGACTGGGGCATGATGCATCAGTTTAAACAGGAGCCTGGTAAATCCTGCGAGTGCTACACCAAGCGACTGATGGCAGCATTCTCCAACTACAGTGGGATGGACTCCACAACGGACCGAGAGTGTATGTGATGTAAAATACACTAAGATAGGTAAAAACTCTTTTGTGGACTAAGTAAAACAAACATTTTATGTTCTAGTTTTCTTAAAACTACTGAAACAAATAATTGGCTACACTGCAGTTCCGCTGTTTTGTTTGGCACCCCTGCATGTCGTGCATTGTGTGGAAAAAACCTGAAGGCTGAGGAATGTTACGTAACACAGCTAGAATGTAAAAACTCTCTCTGGTGTAATTCACTGCATAAAACCAATGGTGTTAAGTGTGATGTCTTCTTCATAACACTCCCTGATGTTTGTGTCCGTGACCATGAGATAGGGTGGGCTGCTTTTCTTCCTTCCTTTGACTAGTATTCCTCCTAAATTGTTCATCTGTATTTGCTGCATTGGTACTTGATGTGCGTGTGCCTTGTGTCACGATCGCCATTTAACGGGAGCGGCGGACGGGCAGGAAACAGGCAAGGCAGGCAGGATACGGGGATTTATTAGGAACACGGGGTGCAGGAAACATCTCACGCAGACGGACTTCAATGACGGACACTGAACTCTAGTAAGACATGAACTCAAATAGACAGGACTGATTGAAAATAATCGGACACAGCTGGGTACGATCAGGGAAGCACACGTGGATAATCAGGGGGCGTGGCACACACGGTGGTCAGACTGTCCGGGACCTCCTCGGGGACTAGGGCAGGAAAGTCTGGAGCTGGGTCAGGGACAGGAGTGGGGCCAGGAACAAGAGCCCCAGGGGGCACAGTCATTTGAGGCGGAGGGAGCGCCTCGGGCGTGGGCTCTGGGGCCGCAGGGGGCAGCGGAGGCGGCTGCTCAGGAGCTACGGGCAAAGCAGGCGGCGGCTGCTCGGGCTCTGGGGCCGCAGGGGGCAGCGGAGGCGGCTGCTCGGGCTGCGCAGGAGCTATGGGCGACGAAGGCAACTGCTCAGACGCTGTAGCAGGAACCCAGGACTTTATGCTCAGCCCACTGCTGTTAACTCCGATGACTCACAACTGAGCAGCAATGCACATTTCGAATTCCATCATCAACATCAGGCAGATGACAAGACTGTTGTGGGTCTCATCAATAAAAACGGTGACTCAGCATACAAAGAGGAAGTGTGATGACTATCGGACTGCTGCAGAGCCAACAACCTGTCTCTGAATGTTGACCAAAGAGATGGTTGTTGACGTTAGAAGAACACAAAACACAGAGTGACCACTCTCTGCTGCACATCGATGGCTCATCTGTGGAGATCGTAGAGAGTACCAGATTCCTTGTTGTCCATCTGGCGGAGAATCTCACCAGGTCCTTCAACATCAGCTCCATAGTAAGGAAAGCACAGCAGCACCTCTACTCTCCACGGAAGCTCAGAAAAGCCCATCTCCCATTCTCACACTCTATTGGGGAACTGTTGAAAGCACCCTGAGCAGCTGCATCACGGTCTGCTTTGAGAACTGTGTCGCCTCAGATCACAAGTCCCTACAACAGATAGTGATGACAGGTGAGAAAATCATTGGGAGTATCGTGTTAGAGAAATATGTACTTTTTTTATCATCATTTTGCTAGACGCTTAGAAACAACACCCTGCCGCAGCTTGATCTTAATTGAGCAATAACACGTCTCAAGAACTGTCGCTTGAATATTTCCACCCCATATATGGTGACAAACAATGTTCAATGTCAGTTGCATATCCTGTTTGTGTACCTCAATAAAAGACACTGCGAGGGGAGTTACTCTTTCGAAGTTGGCTGAGTTCGACTGAGAGGCTGACACCTCGAGGTCAGGACCGGGCTTCCCTTTGTAAGGAAAAGTGGTAAAAATGTCCCAAGGTTCTTGGTTGATCATTTGAATGCAGACAATGTTAGGAATTTATGATCATGGGGGAAGCCAGGGAGAGAATGGGGGTTCCAGTTGGCACCACTATGGTGATAAGGATAAGATAAGGTGATAAGAATTGAATTACAATGATCATAAAAGTCTCCACCCTGTCCTGTCCCGTCCCTGTCTCAGGATCCTCACACTCCAGGGGGTCACTCTTTATATGTAAATTCACTCACAACACCTACACACAACACCTTGGTGGGGAGGGCCTTTTTGGGTATAAAGGGGGGTGAAGAACTGTCTTCAATTTGTATCTGAGCTGCCTTTCAGTACCCGGTGTGTCTCTACACTGTATTACATTGTATTATTTTTGCTGTTCAATAAACCATCATTTTGCTGAAACTGCGGAGACTCTGCAAGTGGATTCCCTACACCTTGCAGCAAGTAAAACGTCATCACAGCTGTCTGCGTTGTTCTGTGTTCAGAGACTGGTTTGTTTCCAGCGCATCTTCAGAAGAAGATAACCCTAACATATCTCTCCCCTCCATCACAGATATTCACACCACACACTGCATCCGCAAAGCCACCACCATTGTGGATGACCCCACCCACCCCTCACATTATCGTTTCACCCTCCTGCCTTCTGGAAATAGGTCCCGGAGCATTCGGGCCTTTACAGCCAGACTCAAACAGCTTTATCCCCCATGCCGTCAGACTACTGAACTCTCAGGGACTAATCTGATACCACACACACATACACTCATTAACACACTTTATTATTTAACTACTATTTTTTATCTTATTGTCGCCATGTTTACAGTTACTTTTATTTATTTTTATTGCTACCTCATTGGACAACCAAACTGCGCCTTCTCAGTACTGGGTTTACTGTGCTGTTTGTGCTCGTTGGTGTCAGTTGTCCTCTCTTTTTGCACTGTCCTGCAATGTTTGCACAGTTTTTGCTCATTATGCACCATACAGTATGTTGCTAGGTTGGTATGTGTTAGTCTTCTGTTAATTTAAGTAGCACCTTGGTCCGAGGGAAACAGTTTCTTTTGTAACTGTACTATACTCAACTGTGTAAAGTTAAAAATAACATTAAAGACCTACTTGACTTTTACTGAACAGGTGCTAAAGTGAAATTACTTGCTTCTGGGAAAGAACTCCAGCTGAAATTCTGTACAACAATTATGGGAGACATATGGGAAGGACGCGGTGTCAGACCTGCCCCAGTGGGACGAATGTGGTTTTCCTAGTAACAGCAGCTTCAGTCCCAATCAGATAAGCCAGATGCGTCTGAAATTAGAGGAACGGGATCAGACTGGTTGCTCAGGGACTAATGTGGTAGAACTAAAACAGAGACAAATTGGACGGTGTTTCAATTGTGGGAAAATGAGACAAAGCAGGCAGAGGAGATGCGGGTGGCAAAGAAGCATGAGATAAGGAATGCAGAGAATGTGGATGAGGGTGAGACTCCTGTGAAAACTGTGTATTGAAAATTAGGGCCATAGTATTGTCATCCATCCTGTCAGGGTATGGAAATACACTGAGGGTAAATGGCCTAATGCAGGAAGTGTCTTAATCCTATAACATCCAGCTGATTCAGGCTGTGGGGGACAGTGTAGTACTGCACTCTTCTGGCTGGGACCTTGAATAAATGAATGAATGTTACATTTATACAGCCCTTTTCTAAGATACACAAAGAGCTTTACAGAAGCACTGGGGAGCCACTTCAACCCAAACGTGAGGCAGCAGGAGAGGGGGCCCAGGCAGAGAGAACAGCCAACAAGACGGGTGCTTCCACAGACAGGACGGGGGCCCCGGCAGACCAACGCTGACGACTCCTGGGACCAAGTCAACAGAGCAGCTGTCGTCATTGTGACTCACCCTCATACATCCATCCATTGTCTAAACCGCTTATGCTACTGGGTTGCGGGGGGTCCAGAGCCTATCCTGGCAGGATCTGTGCACGAGGCAGGGAACAACCCAGGACGGGGGGGCAGCTCATTGCAAGGCACATTCACACACCATTCACACACACATGCACTCCTACGGCCAATTTAGCAAGAGAGAACATGCAAACTCCCCACACATGTGACCCAGGCGGAGACTCGAACCTGAGTCCCAGTGGTGGGAGGTAACAGTGCTAATCACTGCACCACCAAGCAGCCCCACCCTCATACATGATTTCTGATTCTTGATTTTAATCCCCTTTTCTGTTTTTGGCAACATATAAAGTGCTGTGAATGTCACTGTCAGATTGTCATATCATCCTCCAGTTGTCCCTTGTCACCCTGGATGCACATTGAGTGTTTGCTAAATATTTTATCTTGTAGTGTTCCTGATTTTTTCCTGTGTTTTAATTTGCAATTCTCAAATTTCATGACTGGCATCCGTGGGGACGATTAATTAAACCTGTTAACTCTGCACTTCAATTTCAAACTGTTGGTAACATGTGTACATATTTTTGTCTGATCTTTTCACCACCAGGTGGCGATATAGCAACTCCAGAGTTATTGATGGCTAGAACAAAAAAAACACAGTAACACAGAGGTGTAGCTAAAAATTCTGGGCCCCTGACAGAATGTCACCTTGCGCCCTCTGTCGAATTTTACATTCTGTGAAAGAGATTTGTTGAGCCATCTTCCAATGTAATCCAATCCAGCTCTTTATTTGAAAAGCACTTTAAACAACCTTATGGACCAAAGTGCTGCACAAAGGAATAAATAAAAACATTCACACACTTAAAAACGAAGTAAAAGAAATTTAATAAAAACCAAAACATTCAATGTGAGTAAAAGGCCATTAATAAAAATTTTAAAAAATCAATTAATTAATAAAGAAAAGGCTAAGATTAAAATAAGATTTACTATTAAAATTAACATCTCACAATGTGTCAAAGGTGAAGGAGAAGAGATTAGAAGAGATTTAAAAACGGACAGAGGGGATTCCTCTCTAATGTGAAAAGGCAAGTCATTCCACATTTTAGGAGCTGCGACTGCAAAGGCTCGATCCCCTCTAAGCTCACGCTGAGTCTTAGGAACCGTCAGGAACAGCTGATCAGCTGACCTGAGAGAGCGGGTGGGGGTGTAAGGGTGAAGCAGCTCACAGAGGTCAGATGGAGCAAGACCACTGAGGGCTTTAAAAGCAAATAACAGAATTTTAAAATGAATCCTAAAATGTACGGGCAGCCAGTGGAGTGAGGCTAAAATGGGGGAGACATGCTCATATTTCCATGTGCGGCAGCATTTTGAACCTTCTGGAGGTGAACAATAGTGGAGCCTCTAACCCCAACATAGAGGGCGTTACAGTGGTCCAAACTAGTAGTGACAAAAGAGTGGATTACTGTCTCAAAGTGCTGCCTAGAAAGAATTGGCTTTATTTTGGCCAACTGCCTCAATTGTAAAAAGCTTGACTTGACAACTAACCTTATCTGAGTGTCAAACTTAAGGTTGGTGTCGACTTTATGTGTGTGATGTGTGATGACTGGTTTACAATATTGTTCCAAGGAACCTAAAATTACAGTGGAGGTCAGAGGAGTGGAGTTACCAAAAACCAACACTTCTGTCCATTACCTCCCCACTTCCTTGTTAGTTACAATATTTGTTCTGCATTACTGTACTGCTTTGGAGCCTTTTGATATTAAGGTGAATAACACAGGTGAAAAATTAAGGTGAAAAAAGAGACAGATGCATTGACAGCAGTCGTGGCCACACTTTGGACTGGGAGTGTAAGAGCAAAGGAAACTGAATCCACTATGTTCTGTCCTGTAAATTTTTATTAAACACCACATGACACACATACGAGTCCTGTTTTAACTTTCAGGGCTGATGGTCTGCAGCCTGGCTTGTGTTCTACAGTGCAGCGCAGGTGCAGTCACTGTGCTGAGCCCGGCGTTATATTAATGACGCAGCCTTTCACACTGACCAGTGAGAAATAACCTTGAAAATGACTGTGCTCTTTGTGGTTCTCCTTTTTTCTTACCACCAAGCAAGAGACTAAACATATTTTCTACTTATCAGTTATCAGAAATCAGAAATGTCATGCAGTAATCAGAGGTTAGACAGCAAGAATGACTTTTGTATTTTTATCTTTTGTCAATCTTTTATCCAGCGACTACTAATTCTCATCGGGGTCTGGAGAGGGTGGGACCTGTCCCAGGAAGCACAGAGCACAGGCCTGCATGGGATGCCATTCCACACAAGCAAAAACAATTAAGATGGTCAGATTTGCCTCACTGTGTGATTTTGACTGAAAGATGAACTAAGCACAGTCTTGTGTGTATAAAAATGCGTAGATTCATTTAACTTTAACAATGAGATTCAGCAACATGACCTTATAGTGTTAATGATCGGTATCTTACTGGTATTAACTGAATTATGCAAAATTCTACATTATTCTATATTATTGCACCCAAATTGTTCATACTGACTAAATGTAATTACTGACATCCTGGACATACTGCTTTTTAGGTTTGAATTTAAAATGTTAGTAGACAAATTCATGCTGTCAATAACATCTCACTTGCTCACCCACTTTTAGATAAAAATACCCTTTGTGGTTTTTCTAGTGAAGCAGTGGGCCTGAGCTGAGGACCTGATGGTTGTGTGGTTTTCGCTCACTGAGAAGAGAGACACAAACACCCTGCTCTCAGTCGGTCAGTCTTCCTGTAAAATGCAGAGGTGAGACTGCTAGTGGAAAATTACTGACTGCAGCGTCAACAACACATATAAACAGCAGCACAAACAAAATGTTCCACAAATGCAGGACATCTGTATGCTTACAGCACACATCAGACACGCTGACCCTCAGCACTGAGCTCCTCCAGGCTCTGTGCTCTCCCTCTTCTCTTCAATTTCTACACAAATCACTGCTGCTCCAGTGAAGATCCTGAATTTTGCAGGTGATACTACTGTGTTTGCCATCATAACTGAAGGTGATGAGTCTGCCTACAGACTGGAAGTCGTACAGCTGACCATCCAGTTCTGAACTCACATTATCCCAAATGTCCACATGCTTAGACTCCTCTCATCATCAGGGAGGAGCGTCCCTTGGCACTGTAGAGTAGATGGATGAGAGCAGGCTGATAACAAGGCTGTCATCAATTTTATGTGACACCTCTCACCCCCCCAGCAGACTATGGAGGCCCGTAAGGGCAGCTCCTTCAGTAAGAGACTCAGACACCCGGCGTGTGACAGAACGGTACCGCAGGTCATTGGGCCCCACAGCAGTCAGGCTTTATAATCTGCACTCTGCTCATTGAACTTTTCCCCTGTTCACTGTCTTCTGATACAGTTTCTATCTGCTGCTGATCTGCAATATTGTTCCTCCTTATTCACTGATGTGCAGTGTTGCATTGAGCCAGTGCATTATGCCCTGTGTGGCAGCTTCCTTTGGGAGGCTAATATCTGGCACATGAGCAATAATGTTACATGCAATAGGATTGTGTATAAGTTAAGGATTGTGTATAAGTTAATTTTAATATTCCTATAATATTCCTCTGTATGTAATATATTCTTATTTTTTGTTTCTATTATTACCCTATATTTATATATACATCCATTTCTTTTACATTCATAATGATGTTGTTTGTTGTTTTGTGCCCCACTGCTCTTGTAACAAGCCTCAGTCTTGACTCTCCCTTTTAAGGTCTTGGCCTTAAATCACACTCGATATAGGTGGTGTCGTCCCCATCACCCTGACCAGGATACATGCTGTAAGATTAATGGATGGTGTTTATCTGTGTGATGAAAAAGAATGTGAATAAAAC
>NW_026043704.1:0-21138 GCF_023856365.1 Brienomyrus brachyistius
TTCGGCTCTTGAATTAAATTATGCAGGTACTACAGCAAAATGCTCAAAAATACCAAAACACATCAAGAGCTAAATATGCAAAAACAATAAATACCTTCCTGTGGAAAAGGGGCAACATAAACCAAATGTAAAGTCACGAAAATCATGAAAATATAAAGTACACTTTACACACTTCATTTCTTTGAATTGAAATTAATTATATTCATCTACCTTCATACATTAATACAAGACATTATATGATTATAATGTTTGTTATTATCATATAATTTTTATTTAGGTATTATGTAGGTGCAGTTAATGTATAGTGTTACCTGATATATACTAATAAGCAGTAATACAATAAAAAGAGAGAAGAATGTCAGCTGTTCTCCAAGAAGTTACTGATTTCTTGGATGGCTAGAAGAACATCGATTCAGTTCCCAAAAATCTGTAAGAACAATTTTTGAGGATCTGTATTTTCCATTGTTATTCTCAAAGGGCTGTCATCATGACTATTTTGCTTTTCAGGTAAAGACTCCAACAGCAGGACTGTGGTACAGCAGCCTGTGTCTGACACATTGCAGCCAGGAGACTCTGTGAGCCTGCAGTGTACGATAGAGACTGGGAGCTGTGCAGGAGAACACAGTGTTTACTGGTTCAGACATGGATCAGGAGAATCCCTTCCTGGAGTCATTTACAGCCATGGAAACAGCAGTGATGAGTGTGAGAAGAGCCCTGAGGCTGGATCTCCTACACGGAGCTGCGTCTACAGCCTCCCCAAGGGGAACCTCAGCCTCTCCGATGCTGGGACTTACTACTGCGCTGTGGCCATGTGTGGGGAGATGCTGTTTGGGAACGGCACATAGCTGGATATAGATGGTAACACCCAGTGTGGGGAGATGCTGTTTGGGAACGGCACACAGCTGGATATAGATGGTAGCACCCAGTGTGGAGAGTATATCTGCTTCAAAGTTTTATTTAGCTTATTCTGCTATTAAGACATTTATTTCTTTTTTTAATGTAATGAATTTTCTAATTTAAGTGCTTAAATTAAATTACACAGATGTTAATTTAATAATTATCCATCCATCCATCCATTTTCCAAACCGCTTATCCTATTGGGTCGCGGGGGGTCCGGAGCCTAATTTAATAATTATTTCAAATATTAATATCCATCCATCCATCCATTTTCCAAACCGCTTATCCTATTGGGTCGCGGGGGGTCCGGAGCCTAATTTAATAATTATTTCAAATATTAATATAAATTGTTAAAATGCAAAATACTAGAAGT
Organism: Brienomyrus brachyistius; assembly: GCF_023856365.1. NCBI lineage: Eukaryota > Metazoa > Chordata > Actinopteri > Osteoglossiformes > Mormyridae > Brienomyrus > Brienomyrus brachyistius. The sequence goes on from NW_026043704.1 coordinate 1,271, forward strand.
TCATGTTAAAAATGGACTATTTACAAAACAACTGCTGTAATGTGTTATCGATTTGATCTTTAACTAATGTAATGTAAGCAAATGGGAAATGTGTCTCTATATCATTATGCTGAAATCTATCTCTTTGTTACAGGCTTTCAGAAGCTGCTGGATCCTCTTCACTCTGGCTTGCTGATAGTTTTATCTTGCAGCATTATTCTGAACGTTGCTCTCATTTGTATAAGATGTAAACTGACCTGTACACACTGTGCAGGTACGCTGCCCGGCTTTATGCACTCAGAAGGACAAAATGTAGATTTTAACAAATTATAGAAATATAAAATTGTTTTATGATAGATAACATTTTCATATTAAAACCACTCTTGCAGGTAATACAGTTTTAAAATCCATTATTAAATCTCACCTTATTTATATAAACCTTTTTGTACTGTAAGATTTACATTTTTGTATTATATCTTTCATATTTTGCAAAATCTATTGAAATATACATGTTGCAATAAGTTGCATATCAATAACTTTTATTACCAAGATCTCCTTTATAGCAATTTTATTATATATGATATATGAGAACAAATGACACGTATCCAAACATGCACACTTAAATTGACAGAAGTCATTTTTACTTTCATTTTTGAGACAAAAAGGATGTTGATTGCTTGAAAATTCGGAATGTTATCTGACCACGGTATGATACCGTGCGAAATTAAATAATATATTGATGTGTTATATATTTTAAACAGATGAAAAGAACAGTGATATATCAAAAGTGGAATGGTCACGCAAGCAAGTATGTAATAAATATTTCAAATTACAAATCGTCAGTAAAACAAATGAACCTCAGACTGATTTCCATCCTGGGATCAGCATTTTAAGTGCTATTTGTGAAAATAGGTAATAGCAAACCGATTTGATCCATCCAATTCTGCCATCTTTGTCTCCACAGTGCCATGACGAGGACACACTGAATTACGCTGCCCTGAACCTTAAGAAGCCAAAACCCAGGAGACAGAAGAAAGACGGGAATAATGACACTCTGTATTCTGACCTCCGCTACAGAGATTATGAATAAAGATGCTTCTCATTCATGTCAGTCACACAGAGTGTTCAGGGTGTAGCTTTAATAATGTTCAGAGGAGGGCAGGGGAGCCAGTGCTTCTGAGACTGAATCACGGGATTTTACGGAGCACCGGTGCTGAGTTTGGTGTCAGTGTGTTTGGGGCGCATTTTTACTGGAAGTGCAAATGTTCAAGCCAGACTGGGGGCTGAGGGAGGGGGAGAGGGGAGCCACAGAGATTATTTCTTCATGGCATGGGGGGGAATAAGCGGCTTTAATGTTGTGGAAAGGCTGAGTTGCTGCAATCAGTTCTTTGATGTCACACATGCTTACTTGTCTCCCTTGTGTACCATGCTGAATGGTTTGGGGCAAACGCACAGGGACTGATCGATTATATTAAACAGATGAAAGAAACTGAATGAAAATTTCAAGTGTTCTTAAATTACGTTTTTCATTTAATTGTGTGTTCTGGATGTATTTTTGAGTATATACATGTACCTGTATATGTACCTGTATATATACCTGTGTCGTTAATAACGATGTGGATAATTAAGAAAGAGGAGTTTTGTTTCTTGCTCCCTGTCTTGTTACTTGGCTCACAAACATACACACACATAGACACACACACAAACATACACAGACACACAAACACACACACACATAGACACACACACACACAAACACACATGCACACATGCACACACACACACTGCTACGGCTCTGTAAGAACACTACCATGCTCTTTTGTGTGAGTGGGGTGGGGGGTGTTAAATAAGATGAAAATGACAATGGCTGTACTTTTGTTATGTCAGTTGTGTTTCTATAGTCATTGTATCATATTCCACAAGCTTTTTATTCTACAAGATGTACAAGCCAGTCAGTGTATTCAGTGGGGTGTTCAGGAGTCATTAGGTTCTGAAAAATGTCTTGCATTTAAAACATAATGTACTTTTGAATACTTAAGTATTTTTAGATGCAAATACTCCAGTACTTTAACTGAAGTAAAAAATTAACTGAAAAACTTTGAGTATTATTTGACGAGGAGTATCTATACTTAACTCAAGTAGTGAAGTTGTGTACTTTGTCCACCTCTGTCCAAAAGTGACATACAGCTGTAAGCTGTTTGGGTTTGTTTGTCTGCTGAGTGCTTCTCTGCAGTGCTGCAGATGTTTCCACTGGTTAGATGCAGCTCAGGAAGACTGACCCACTGACTGCACTGTGCTGGACTCACTTTGCAAAGAGTAAAAACCACACAGACAGAACAATATCTGCTTCTTGTAAGACCCTGTTTCCTCTCTACCTCACCCAGGTCACGCTTTCAAGTATTCAGCCTAAGTTATTTTATCCAAACAAGCCACCATTATTATTCATGCAGCTGGACATTTGACTGGAGCACATGATTGCTACATATCACTACTGTACATGGAACGGAATGTACAGTTTTCACAACAGAACTTTAGAAAAGCAAAATTCTCATCAGTCCACATCTCTAACCACCACACATCCTAGGGCTCCCATTTATAATGGTACATTTTTGTTTTATTCACATTCTTTTTCATCACACAGATAAACACCATCCATTAATCTTACAGCATGTATCCTGGTCAGGGTGATGGGGACGACACCACCTATATCGAGTGTGATTTAAGGCCAAGACCTTAAAAGGGAGAGTCAAGACTGAGGCTTGTTACAAGAGCAGTGGGGCACAAAACAACAAACAACATCATTATGAATGTAAAAGAAATGGATGTATATATAAATATAGGGTAATAATAGAAACAAAAAATAAGAATATATTACATACAGAGGAATATTATAGGAATATTAAAATTAACTTATACACAATCCTTAACTTATACACAATCCTATTGCATGTAACATTATTGCTCATGTGCCAGATATTAGCCTCCCAAAGGAAGCTGCCACACAGGGCATAATGCACTGGCTCAATGCAACACTGCACATCAGTGAATAAGGAGGAACAATATTGCAGATCAGCAGCAGATAGAAACTGTATCAGAAGACAGTGAACAGGGGAAAAGTTCAATGAGCAGAGTGCAGATTATAAAGCCTGACTGCTGTGGGGCCCAATGACCTGCGGTACCGTTCTGTCACACGCCGGGTGTCTGAGTCTCTTACTGAAGGAGCTGCCCTTACGGGCCTCCATAGTCTGCTGGGGGGGTGAGAGGTGTCACATAAAATTGATGACAGCCTTGTTATCAGCCTGCTCTCATCCATCTACTCTACAGTGCCAAGGGACGCTCCTCCCTGATGATGAGAGGAGTCTAAGCATGTGGACATTTGGGATAATGTGAGTTCAGAACTGGATGGTCAGCTGTACGACTTCCAGTCTGTAGGCAGACTCATCACCTTCAGTTATGATGGCAAACACAGTAGTATCACCTGCAAAATTCAGGATCTTCACTGGAGCAGCAGTGATTTGTGTAGAAATTGAAGAGAAGAGGGAGAGCACAGAGCCTGGAGGAGCTCAGTGCTGAGGGTCAGCGTGTCTGATGTGTGCTGTAAGCATACAGATGTCCTGCATTTGTGGAACATTTTGTTTGTGCTGCTGTTTATATGTGTTGTTGACGCTGCAGTCAGTAATTTTCCACTAGCAGTCTCACCTCTGCATTTTACAGGAAGACTGACCGACTGAGAGCAGGGTGTTTGTGTCTCTCTTCTCAGTGAGCGAAAACCACACAACCATCAGGTCCTCAGCTCAGGCCCACTGCTTCACTAGAAAAACCACAAAGGGTATTTTTATCTAAAAGTGGGTGAGCAAGTGAGATGTTATTGACAGCATGAATTTGTCTACTAACATTTTAAATTCAAACCTAAAAAGCAGTATGTCCAGGATGTCAGTAATTACATTTAGTCAGTATGAACAATTTGGGTGCAATAATATAGAATAATGTAGAATTTTGCATAATTCAGTTAATACCAGTAAGATACCGATCATTAACACTATAAGGTCATGTTGCTGAATCTCATTGTTAAAGTTAAATGAATCTACGCATTTTTATACACACAAGACTGTGCTTAGTTCATCTTTCAGTCAAAATCACACAGTGAGGCAAATCTGACCATCTTAATTGTTTTTGCTTGTGTGGAATGGCATCCCATGCAGGCCTGTGCTCTGTGCTTCCTGGGACAGGTCCCACCCTCTCCAGACCCCGATGAGAATTAGTAGTCGCTGGATAAAAGATTGACAAAAGATAAAAATACAAAAGTCATTCTTGCTGTCTAACCTCTGATTACTGCATGACATTTCTGATTTCTGATAACTGATAAGTAGAAAATATGTTTAGTCTCTTGCTTGGTGGTAAGAAAAAAGGAGAACCACAAAGAGCACAGTCATTTTCAAGGTTATTTCTCACTGGTCAGTGTGAAAGGCTGCGTCATTAATATAACGCCGGGCTCAGCACAGTGACTGCACCTGCGCTGCACTGTAGAACACAAGCCAGGCTGCAGACCATCAGCCCTGAAAGTTAAAACAGGACTCGTATGTGTGTCATGTGGTGTTTAATAAAAATTTACAGGACAGAACATAGTGGATTCAGTTTCCTTTGCTCTTACACTCCCAGTCCAAAGTGTGGCCACGACTGCTGTCAATGCATCTGTCTCTTTTTTCACCTTAATTTTTCACCTGTGTTATTCACCTTAATATCAAAAGGCTCCAAAGCAGTACAGTAATGCAGAACAAATATTGTAACTAACAAGGAAGTGGGGAGGTAATGGACAGAAGTGTTGGTTTTTGGTAACTCCACTCCTCTGACCTCCACTGTAATTTTAGGTTCCTTGGAACAATATTGTAAACCAGTCATCACACATCACACACATAAAGTCGACACCAACCTTAAGTTTGACACTCAGATAAGGTTAGTTGTCAAGTCAAGCTTTTTACAATTGAGGCAGTTGGCCAAAATAAAGCCAATTCTTTCTAGGCAGCACTTTGAGACAGTAATCCACTCTTTTGTCACTACTAGTTTGGACCACTGTAACGCCCTCTATGTTGGGGTTAGAGGCTCCACTATTGTTCACCTCCAGAAGGTTCAAAATGCTGCCGCACATGGAAATATGAGCATGTCTCCCCCATTTTAGCCTCACTCCACTGGCTGCCCGTACATTTTAGGATTCATTTTAAAATTCTGTTATTTGCTTTTAAAGCCCTCAGTGGTCTTGCTCCATCTGACCTCTGTGAGCTGCTTCACCCTTACACCCCCACCCGCTCTCTCAGGTCAGCTGATCAGCTGTTCCTGACGGTTCCTAAGACTCAGCGTGAGCTTAGAGGGGATCGAGCCTTTGCAGTCGCAGCTCCTAAAATGTGGAATGACTTGCCTTTTCACATTAGAGAGGAATCCCCTCTGTCCGTTTTTAAATCTCTTCTAATCTCTTCTCCTTCACCTTTGACACATTGTGAGATGTTAATTTTAATAGTAAATCTTATTTTAATCTTAGCCTTTTCTTTATTAATTAATTGATTTTTTAAAATTTTTATTAATGGCCTTTTACTCACATTGAATGTTTTGGTTTTTATTAAATTTCTTTTACTTCGTTTTTAAGTGTGTGAATGTTTTTATTTATTCCTTTGTGCAGCACTTTGGTCCATAAGGTTGTTTAAAGTGCTTTTCAAATAAAGAGCTGGATTGGATTACATTGGAAGATGGCTCAACAAATCTCTTTCACAGAATGTAAAATTCGACAGAGGGCGCAAGGTGACATTCTGTCAGGGGCCCAGAATTTTTAGCTACACCTCTGTGTTACTGTGTTTTTTTTGTTCTAGCCATCAATAACTCTGGAGTTGCTATATCGCCACCTGGTGGTGAAAAGATCAGACAAAAATATGTACACATGTTACCAACAGTTTGAAATTGAAGTGCAGAGTTAACAGGTTTAATTAATCGTCCCCACGGATGCCAGTCATGAAATTTGAGAATTGCAAATTAAAACACAGGAAAAAATCAGGAACACTACAAGATAAAATATTTAGCAAACACTCAATGTGCATCCAGGGTGACAAGGGACAACTGGAGGATGATATGACAATCTGACAGTGACATTCACAGCACTTTATATGTTGCCAAAAACAGAAAAGGGGATTAAAATCAAGAATCAGAAATCATGTATGAGGGTGGGGCTGCTTGGTGGTGCAGTGATTAGCACTGTTACCTCCCACCACTGGGACTCAGGTTCGAGTCTCCGCCTGGGTCACATGTGTGGGGAGTTTGCATGTTCTCTCTTGCTAAATTGGCCGTAGGAGTGCATGTGTGTGTGAATGGTGTGTGAATGTGCCTTGCAATGAGCTGCCCCCCCGTCCTGGGTTGTTCCCTGCCTCGTGCACAGATCCTGCCAGGATAGGCTCTGGACCCCCCGCAACCCAGTAGCATAAGCGGTTTAGACAATGGATGGATGTATGAGGGTGAGTCACAATGACGACAGCTGCTCTGTTGACTTGGTCCCAGGAGTCGTCAGCGTTGGTCTGCCGGGGCCCCCGTCCTGTCTGTGGAAGCACCCGTCTTGTTGGCTGTTCTCTCTGCCTGGGCCCCCTCTCCTGCTGCCTCACGTTTGGGTTGAAGTGGCTCCCCAGTGCTTCTGTAAAGCTCTTTGTGTATCTTAGAAAAGGGCTGTATAAATGTAACATTCATTCATTTATTCAAGGTCCCAGCCAGAAGAGTGCAGTACTACACTGTCCCCCACAGCCTGAATCAGCTGGATGTTATAGGATTAAGACACTTCCTGCATTAGGCCATTTACCCTCAGTGTATTTCCATACCCTGACAGGATGGATGACAATACTATGGCCCTAATTTTCAATACACAGTTTTCACAGGAGTCTCACCCTCATCCACATTCTCTGCATTCCTTATCTCATGCTTCTTTGCCACCCGCATCTCCTCTGCCTGCTTTGTCTCATTTTCCCACAATTGAAACACCGTCCAATTTGTCTCTGTTTTAGTTCTACCACATTAGTCCCTGAGCAACCAGTCTGATCCCGTTCCTCTAATTTCAGACGCATCTGGCTTATCTGATTGGGACTGAAGCTGCTGTTACTAGGAAAACCACATTCGTCCCACTGGGGCAGGTCTGACACCGCGTCCTTCCCATATGTCTCCCATAATTGTTGTACAGAATTTCAGCTGGAGTTCTTTCCCAGAAGCAAGTAATTTCACTTTAGCACCTGTTCAGTAAAAGTCAAGTAGGTCTTTAATGTTATTTTTAACTTTACACAGTTGAGTATAGTACAGTTACAAAAGAAACTGTTTCCCTCGGACCAAGGTGCTACTTAAATTAACAGAAGACTAACACATACCAACCTAGCAACATACTGTATGGTGCATAATGAGCAAAAACTGTGCAAACATTGCAGGACAGTGCAAAAAGAGAGGACAACTGACACCAACGAGCACAAACAGCACAGTAAACCCAGTACTGAGAAGGCGCAGTTTGGTTGTCCAATGAGGTAGCAATAAAAATAAATAAAAGTAACTGTAAACATGGCGACAATAAGATAAAAAATAGTAGTTAAATAATAAAGTGTGTTAATGAGTGTATGTGTGTGTGGTATCAGATTAGTCCCTGAGAGTTCAGTAGTCTGACGGCATGGGGGATAAAGCTGTTTGAGTCTGGCTGTAAAGGCCCGAATGCTCCGGGACCTATTTCCAGAAGGCAGGAGGGTGAAACGATAATGTGAGGGGTGGGTGGGGTCATCCACAATGGTGGTGGCTTTGCGGATGCAGTGTGTGGTGTGAATATCTGTGATGGAGGGGAGAGATATGTTAGGGTTATCTTCTTCTGAAGATGCGCTGGAAACAAACCAGTCTCTGAACACAGAACAACGCAGACAGCTGTGATGACGTTTTACTTGCTGCAAGGTGTAGGGAATCCACTTGCAGAGTCTCCGCAGTTTCAGCAAAATGATGGTTTATTGAACAGCAAAAATAATACAATGTAATACAGTGTAGAGACACACCGGGTACTGAAAGGCAGCTCAGATACAAATTGAAGACAGTTCTTCACCCCCCTTTATACCCAAAAAGGCCCTCCCCACCAAGGTGTTGTGTGTAGGTGTTGTGAGTGAATTTACATATAAAGAGTGACCCCCTGGAGTGTGAGGATCCTGAGACAGGGACGGGACAGGACAGGGTGGAGACTTTTATGATCATTGTAATTCAATTCTTATCACCTTATCTTATCCTTATCACCATAGTGGTGCCAACTGGAACCCCCATTCTCTCCCTGGCTTCCCCCATGATCATAAATTCCTAACATTGTCTGCATTCAAATGATCAACCAAGAACCTTGGGACATTTTTACCACTTTTCCTTACAAAGGGAAGCCCGGTCCTGACCTCGAGGTGTCAGCCTCTCAGTCGAACTCAGCCAACTTCGAAAGAGTAACTCCCCTCGCAGTGTCTTTTATTGAGGTACACAAACAGGATATGCAACTGACATTGAACATTGTTTGTCACCATATATGGGGTGGAAATATTCAAGCGACAGTTCTTGAGACGTGTTATTGCTCAATTAAGATCAAGCTGCGGCAGGGTGTTGTTTCTAAGCGTCTAGCAAAATGATGATAAAAAAAGTACATATTTCTCTAACACGATACTCCCAATGATTTTCTCACCTGTCATCACTATCTGTTGTAGGGACTTGTGATCTGAGGCGACACAGTTCTCAAAGCAGACCGTGATGCAGCTGCTCAGGGTGCTTTCAACAGTTCCCCAATAGAGTGTGAGAATGGGAGATGGGCTTTTCTGAGCTTCCGTGGAGAGTAGAGGTGCTGCTGTGCTTTCCTTACTATGGAGCTGATGTTGAAGGACCTGGTGAGATTCTCCGCCAGATGGACAACAAGGAATCTGGTACTCTCTACGATCTCCACAGATGAGCCATCGATGTGCAGCAGAGAGTGGTCACTCTGTGTTTTGTGTTCTTCTAACGTCAACAACCATCTCTTTGGTCAACATTCAGAGACAGGTTGTTGGCTCTGCAGCAGTCCGATAGTCATCACACTTCCTCTTTGTATGCTGAGTCACCGTTTTTATTGATGAGACCCACAACAGTCTTGTCATCTGCCTGATGTTGATGATGGAATTCGAAATGTGCATTGCTGCTCAGTTGTGAGTCATCGGAGTTAACAGCAGTGGGCTGAGCATAAAGTCCTGGGTTCCTGCTACAGCGTCTGAGCAGTTGCCTTCGTCGCCCATAGCTCCTGCGCAGCCCGAGCAGCCGCCTCCGCTGCCCCCTGCGGCCCCAGAGCCCGAGCAGCCGCCGCCTGCTTTGCCCGTAGCTCCTGAGCAGCCGCCTCCGCTGCCCCCTGCGGCCCCAGAGCCCACGCCCGAGGCGCTCCCTCCGCCTCAAATGACTGTGCCCCCTGGGGCTCTTGTTCCTGGCCCCACTCCTGTCCCTGACCCAGCTCCAGACTTTCCTGCCCTAGTCCCCGAGGAGGTCCCGGACAGTCTGACCACCGTGTGTGCCACGCCCCCTGATTATCCACGTGTGCTTCCCTGATCGTACCCAGCTGTGTCCGATTATTTTCAATCAGTCCTGTCTATTTGAGTTCATGTCTTACTAGAGTTCAGTGTCCGTCATTGAAGTCCGTCTGCGTGAGATGTTTCCTGCACCCCGTGTTCCTAATAAATCCCCGTATCCTGCCTGCCTTGCCTGTTTCCTGCCCGTCCGCCGCTCCCGTTAAATGGCGATCGTGACACAAGGCACACGCACATCAAGTACCAATGCAGCAAATACAGATGAACAATTTAGGAGGAATACTAGTCAAAGGAAGGAAGAAAAGCAGCCCACCCTATCTCATGGTCACGGACACAAACATCAGGGAGTGTTATGAAGAAGACATCACACTTAACACCATTGGTTTTATGCAGTGAATTACACCAGAGAGAGTTTTTACATTCTAGCTGTGTTACGTAACATTCCTCAGCCTTCAGGTTTTTTCCACACAATGCACGACATGCAGGGGTGCCAAACAAAACAGCGGAACTGCAGTGTAGCCAATTATTTGTTTCAGTAGTTTTAAGAAAACTAGAACATAAAATGTTTGTTTTACTTAGTCCACAAAAGAGTTTTTACCTATCTTAGTGTATTTTACATCACATACACTCTCGGTCCGTTGTGGAGTCCATCCCACTGTAGTTGGAGAATGCTGCCATCAGTCGCTTGGTGTAGCACTCGCAGGATTTACCAGGCTCCTGTTTAAACTGATGCATCATGCCCCAGTCCATGCGCAGGAGGACCAGTCTCTGAAGGGCTGTCGCATGGTGAGGCCTGTTCTGCCTGGGGTCCAGCAGGTCACTGGCAATGTCCTTCAACTCACAGTGGGCTTGCGTTCATAGTGGGGTACCGCAGGGTTCGATTTTAGGACCACTATTGTTCCTAATTTACATAAATGATATGGATACCAATATATACAGTAAACTGGTGAAATTTGCAGATGACACCAAGGTGGGTGGTGTAGCAGATACTGAATTAGTGGCTCAGCAGCTACAGCGGGATCTTGATTTAATTAGTGACTGGGCCGATACCTGGCAGATGAAATTTAACGTCGATAAATATAAGGTACTCCATCTAGGGAGCAGAAATATAAAGTACAGGTATTTCATGGGTGTCACTGAAATAAAGGTAGCTGATCATGAGAAAGACCTTGGTGTGTATGTTGATGCTTCCATGTCCCATTCTCGCCAGTGTGGGGAAGCAATAAAAAAGGCCAATAGGATGTTGGGGTATATCTCCAGGTGTGTGGAGTTTAAGTCAAGGGAGGTAATGCTAAGATTATACAATTCCTTGGTGAGACCTCACCTAGAATATTGTGTGCAGGTTTGGTCACCATATCTTAAAAAGGACATTGTGGCCTTAGAAAAGGTGCAGCGTAGGGCCACAAAAATGATTCCTGGTCTTAGAGGAATGTCATACGAGGAACGGTTACTTGAGCTAAATCTGTTCAGTCTCAAGCAAAGGAGATTGAGGGGGGACATGATCCAGGTATATAAGATTCTAACAGGTTTGGATGCTGTTCAACCAAATAGTTACTTCAGCATTAGTTTAAATACACGAACTCGTGGCCATAGGTGGAAATTAGCGGGAGAACATTTCAAGCTGGATTTAAGGAAGCACTTCTTTACGCAGCGTGTAGAGTATGGAATAGTCTTCCTGATAATGTAGTGCAAGCTGAATCCTTGGGTTCCTTTAAATCAGAGCTAGATAAGATTTTAACGACTCTGAGCTATTAGTTTAGTTCTCCCCAAGCGAGCTTGATGGGCCGAATGGCCTCGTCTCGTTTGTATAGTTCTTATGTTCTTATGTTCAACTCCTTCATCTACAGTGTCAGATGAGCAAACCTTATCTCCCCCTTGAGGATTTGGACATACCAACATAGGGGCAAGAATTTCTGCTACCTCGTCCTGCTGCCTGAGTGTTTCGCCACGGCACTTCTTCACCGAGAAGGAGGTAGAGTCGGGTGCTGAATGGTTATGATCCTCGTCTGCAGGGGGGAGAGGGGAAGGGGCAGGGGAACCACTGGCTACTCCTCCCTCGGTGGCATAAGGAGGAAGCTGCTGTTTGGGCAGCAATGCTTGGGCAGGAGCCACACAGTTTATTTCTGGGTATCTAATTAGCGGACACCATTAGGTCCCTTCAGGGGCTCCACAGACAAACTCATTGACAAAATAGAATTGTCACAGAAAAATTCTTTGTCACATGCTCAGTCGACATGGACTGTGTGCTATTTACATATTTTTGGCACAAACGAAATCTCATATGCATATCGATGTATCTTTCGCACAAGTGGACCTCCATCACTTTAAAGAGGGTAAACTCTGATCAGGAAATTTACGACGTCAGAATAAACGGATTTTTTAACAGAAGTAACTGACATGCCCTAATAAGGAAATGCATACAATCAGAATACAATATCTGTGGTTTTTAACAGTGGTAACAATCTGATAATGAAAGGAATCAGATCAACATTTCTATAGCATGTAACAGAGCTTGCTCCCCTCCAGAACTCATTGTTCCAGTAGTTATCTGAAATCATCTGCAGGAGCTATTCTTTTATTTGTATATTAAGCATAATTATTCATGAATATTATTGATTATGTTTATTTGTTTAATGTTTTTATTTATTCGTATTTATTGTTTATAATATAATGTTATATAGTATTGCAACACTTGAAACGAGAGGTACTTGCCTGCCTTAGTGATATTTACTATTGTCTAAGTGTATTCCCACCTGTAGGAGGCAGCAATGGTTGTTATTAAAGGTGCTGAGATTACGCGGCTCAGGGCTGAAGGTGCAAAGTGAAACAGTCATTGACCGTATTTGCCATGTGTGATGGTGTCTGCATATCGGCCCTTTTGCGCCAAACAAACCAGTTCAAAGTACTGTGTGTTAAAATATCATATGAATAAATCCTCTCAAGAACTAAACTCAATATCGTATCCTCATCATTCAACGCGTCTGACTTTTGCACCTCTTACCACAAGGCAGTGGATTACATGGGGAAATTACAAACAAGGAGAATTTAATCTGTTTTTCCTCTACATTGTCGTTATTCAGAATATTACAGACTATGAACAAAAACGGACAATGTAAGAAAATAAAAAAATGTGTATGACAGAAAGCTAGAGTATTTTTGCAATGGTGAGCACTAGCTGGTTTATGTACTAGCTCACACTCAAGAAACAGCATAAATGCTACTCATACACAGTTGGGGGGCAGGGGTCAGTCCTTGTGCCTGTAATGAGGTCACCAGTTGAAACTAACCCAGCCTCAGCACGTCTGTGGGTCCTTGAGCAAGGCCCTTAACCCCCAGCTCCCTGGGCGCCCCAACAGGTAGCTGCACTTCGCGGACAACTTACTCCACAAAGAGTAAGTTGAGGGAGACATAAAAAACACAATTTCCCCACGGGGATTAATAAAGTCCATCCATCTATGGAATATTATTTAGCACTATATAACGCAGAATATAAGAATTACGATTTTATAAAAAGTATGCCAAATATCCATGATATAATCATTACAATGTAAACATTATAATGTAATCAACACAATGGAACCAACTGAGTATGTATTTGCACCTTTTGTTAGTCTGAGTTTCTGTTAGCTACTTTGTTAGTCCTGAATCTATGAATATTCACATTTTTATCGCGTATATTTTATCACTATGTAAAAGGACAAATATATTATCAACCTTTTAGTGAGACAATGTGTAAACGGCTGAAACTACCAAGGTTTACTACTGAAGGAAGGGATTCACCTGAGTTCACCAAAAGTTCATGGCTGAGTATTTTTAAAAAACCAAGTGGAGCTGCTCGCGCCACTATTATGTTCAACCGAGAGGCCAAACGGTAAAAGAAATGACTGTCAAACTTATCACCTAGGGGTAAATATAAATCTATACAAATATCACCTGCATGCACATTACTTCTTTTACAATAACCAACTCCTGATCCATACTGTTAGTCGTGAAAAAAATAACTATTGTGTACATAGAGGCCCTGTGTAAAAAGATAACTGCCAAGGAAAAGATCAAAAACATTTATTTCAAGGATTCAAAGTTTTTATGGTCATGTACAGTGTACAGTGCAGTTCTTATTTGATTAACTTGAATGTCTTCACAGACAAGACGATTAAACAAATAAAGCAGCGCAACATTACAGTAACTAACAACAAACAAAGCTCACGAGTACTATTACAATATTCATATCATTTATTTAAATTTAATTTTACCAAGTAAATTAATTGAAAAGCAGTTACCGCTTTACCTGCTTCTCGGGAGAAATAGCAGATATACAAACGTCATGTATGTAACTAAAATCTTAAGCCAATAAGGGCAAAGTTGTGTCGTAATGGAGGCGGATCCAGCCTGTGCAGCCTGCTAAGAGGTGCTGCCTGATGTGTCTTGCTCTCGCGGAGTTTTGGTACCATGTGACATGGTGACGTAATGCAACGGGCGATAAAAAATATAACCATGATGCATTGCGTCAGGACCAGAATGCATTGCTTTAAGCTAGCGCTGTATGTGGGTGCATGAAGTGGAAAGCACCCAATAATAAACATAACATTTTTTTAAAAATGTTTTCTTCACCGGTGCAGTGAATTTAAATAAAGAGCTATGATGGTGCTGCAAATGGCTTTGCATAGTAGTTAGTAGTAGCATTAGCCGCTGTGTGCGGCATTAGCTTTCTACAGTCCTTACAGATGGTTCGTGTTTTGTCTGTCTCCCTTTCGCCATTTATATTTTCCGCCGGGCACCCGAAATGCTGACACACAAAAGATTCAAAAGTGTCTGGGGTATCTACTATAGTAATTTAGTCAGATGCCGACATATTTACAGCAGCTCATTTGCAGCGCATTCGTGAAACGGCTTTTCGCTCCAACGAGAAATCTCGTCATGTTGTAATATCGCGAGATCTCGTGACACGCGTTTCACTCCCACTTCTTAGTAACAGTCATGATTTGATAAAGTGACAACCTGCGTAATAATTGGTAATACATAGAGTTTGCTATTGTTCAGGCTAGCAGACTGTTATGGCTTGAGGTTAATGGTGCCTGTTACTTGTGAATTTTCACATTTGCAGGGATCTTCTGCCTCGTGAACGTGAAACGGGTAATTATGCTAAAAGAAGAAAAAAGCAGAACTGCAATGTGTGTAAGGCTGGTGCTGATTTTTCAGTCTGAACACAGTAAAATTTATACAAATTACCTGTATTCAAACTTGTATTCTTTATATAGTTTGGTTAATTACTATTTAAAAGTTTTATCTGCGCTCCATTGTATAACTTATATTGGAGACTTGTATGTACTTTTCGATTGGAAATGGTTAGCTGTATACAGGGGCGCCGCTAAGGGGGGGAAAGTTGGGACAATTCTAAGGGCCCACGCCCTTTAGGGGCCCCCAGAGATCTGAATGGGTGTGATAGGGGGGCCCAACCTCATATTTTGTCATAGGGCCCAAAATTGCTAGCGGCGCCCCTGGCTGTATATACTTTGAATATTTTTATGATTAATTTCTTTGTTTATTTAATTTGGCAACAGATCTGCACTTTTAGCAGTATTGCTGTCAATTTTTGTGAAAGTTGTTACTAAATAAAACAAAAGAAGCAGACTTGTGTAAATCCTATATTGGTCGTGTATTCTTTTGTGACAGCTTTTTGTACGGAAGCCGTGAACGGCTGTGCTTGCAAATATATTTTCTTCTGAATAATTAGAAGGATAAGCATATTTTGTCGCCGCCGCGAGATAGTCATGCCATACACAGCTCTGCTCGTTTTTGTACTGTAACCGTGTTACTTAATTTGCGAATCCATGAATTTAACGTTGACATTAAGTCAACATTGACATTGACAACGTTGACATTAAGTGTTGCACCTATCTAGTGTTTTACCGTGAAGGGCATGTTATATCTTGTCTCTAAGTCGCACTATGGTCCAGGGGAATGCTATGTCATATTAGAACATGTGTCGATGATGTGGCAATATAAATATTTTAGAATACTGTCAGTTTTAGTTTCAGAAATCCATCATTTGAGAAAAAAGGCCAGTCACGACAAATATATATGGAATATAACAACAGAGGTTAGCTGTATTTGTTTAAGTGTAAAGATGCACATAGAAACATGCATGAGCTCATCTGAGAATAAACTGAATGCAATGAAGATTTGTGACTCCTGCTGGAAAATGCGAATAGTGGCAGGGTCTTCAAGCAGTACATTTGTCTGAGAGTCAGTTAATATTAGGAAAGGCACCGTTTTTTTTTCAATGGCGCTAATTATCAAGAAGGAAATGGAGTACCCCAGTACCTGGTTTACGGGCACTGGAAGCTCCAGTATCAGTCAGACTTTCATGTAAGTATATGTGTGTTTAATGACTTGTGCATGTTTCATCTTTACCAGGGGCAGAGGGGAAACTCAATAAATAGCCTTCTCTCACACTTCCAGGCCTGCAGAACTGAGCATGTCCCCTGGTTTTGTGCATATGTCTGTAGGCTTTGAGTTTTTCCTATGGGGGCTTCAATTTCCTCCCAGAGTACAAATACGTGCAGATCAGTTGCATTGGGGAGTCCATACTGTGATGCTGAGTGGGTGTAGGAGGAGATTGAGAGATGAAACTCCGGATGATTTACTCCCTCGGCTAACTAACCAGAACAGGATCGTACCAATACCAAAATGATAAGTTTATAAATGTTTTTCACTACCCTGATTCATTCAGTTATTTCTGTTTGTTAATTCCATCCCCCAAGCAAATACATAAATAAACAAACAAATATTCAGGGGGAATGTGTCATAGGTGATAGAATCAGTGGATGAATCTAAAGAAAAAAAGTAATGATTTCTTTCTCTCCAAAACACAATGCACAAAACTCTTAAGTTAGGTAAGACATTGAAATTTTATGACAGTAGCATGATGCAGAGGAACAACAGAAGGAAAAATCTAACTAAACCTGAGTCAACTAGGACTAATTACACTAAATTAAGTGGAACACACAAAATACCTAAAACAACTTAATAAACAAGCAAGAAATATTACATTTGATTAACTATACTGATGCCTGAGGGAAGTTCTTGTGCATAATGCAGCAAGTATATACAGCTGCAGAGACACTACACATAGTGCAAATAAATTAAAAAGTATACAGTACACACACTGATTCCTGAAAAATCTAAATACCATGGAATACTAATGAAATACTGATGATGATGATAATAATAGAAATAATAATGAATTAGTTTAGGGTATTATGCAATTGACATGTACAATTAAAAAAGAAATTGCACCAGACATTTCCTGTGGCAAAGAAGGGTTGCTTTGTGCCACATTACTCAAGTCAATTCACTTTATTTTGTATAGTACATTTTCATAGCCTTACATTGTCTCAAAGCACTTTACTTTGTCCCTGCCCAATTGTCCCAGTGAGCAAGATCTAGCCTGAAAAATTAGAAAGCGACATTGGCAAGGATAAACTCAGTCATAGTAAGAAACCTTTGGAGGAACCAGAGTGAAAGGGGGAGCCCATCCTCCACAGGTCAGAAGTCACGTTAACAAAGTCCTGATTTATATGGTTTATATGGTTCAATTAGTTAAGTCCGGATGTAAATACAGAATAACTGGCAGCAGGGCACACAGGAAAGACGTAAACAGGCAGGAGGGCAGGCAGGAGGGTGGCACAGGCAGGACGTAATGGGCAGGAGGGCGGGCAGGCAGGGCAGCACAGGCAGCCAGAACTGTTTTGCCACTGCAGTTTGTTTTACAATTTCATCTGCATTTGTTCCCCCAAGGTATAACAGCAGCTAATTTATGAACATGCTGCTTTTCAGAAAAGAAGTTTAATTTCCAGGAGCATGACCAGTGCATACATTTAGTGTTGATGGTTCTTTGTAAAATGGATGTTCTGTACTTTTATTGATCTGTCCATCCATCCATCCATCCATCCATCCATCCATCCATCCATCCATTCATCCATTTTCTAACTACTTCTGATGAAGTTCCGGGTTATGAGGTATCCTGAAGCCCAGGCAATATGGGACAAACACACACATGCACACACATAGGGTATACCTATCCTTATGGGGCCCGCTCATTGACTTCTATTGGATAAATGCTAACGCTAACTATGACAATCTTAACCCCCACCCTGCCCTAACCATAACCATAAGTAACCAAGCAAAATAAAAGAGGTTTTGCATTTTTAGTTTTTCCACAGCAGTCACAGATTTTTATAAAATAGAGTTTTCCTGGTTTTCAGTTTCGTGGTCCCCATAAGGGAAAAAAAAAACAGGTATTTATCACGCTATGGGGTAGGATAGGTATACCCGCTCGCACACACACACACAGACATGCACACAAATGGATAGATCACCACAGTTACTATGGATGTCGATCCTGCAATAATGAGACAGAACTATCATACTTAACAGGATCATATCCCTAGTTCTACATATGCATAATTATATTTAAAAAAGATCCCACGCACCTAGCACATGAGATGTTTGAACTTCTGCCCTCTGGTAAACGTTACCGCAGTATGCATTGCAGAACAACCAGATTTAATAAGAGCTTCTAACCCCAAAGCCATCAGAATACTAAATGCTAATGAACATACGTTTATGTGAAACCCTACTCTCTCTTACTCTCTGTGCACTTTATTACCACAACTGGTATTAAGTTTACTTTTTATTTATACAGTATAGTGCAATAATATAATCACGATTTGTGTGTGAGTGTGCCCTGTGATGGGCTGCCCCCCATCCTGGATTGTTCCCTGCCTCGTGCCCATTCCACATTCCGGGATAGGTTCCGGACCACCCGCGACCCAGTAGGATAAGCAGTTTGGAAAATGGATGGATGGATATAACTAACATAAGACAGACATTACACCTAACAAACAATAAACACGAAATAAAGGAGTGGATACAAAAAAAATGTAATGCAATGACCAGATTTAACACCTGGATTATGTCCCCCCTTAGTCTCCTTTGCTCGAGGCTAAACAGATTCAGCTCAGCTAACCTCTCCTCATTAAACATTCCTCTAAGACCAGGAATCATTCTCCCAGCCAAGCAAGCCTGAGTCCGGCTTCCACTCCCCCGATCCCCAGCAATGTTAACTTGGAAGGGCGTATTCTGTATGCACAACTGAGACAACCCAGGTGGAGCTTATCGGCTGGCAAAATTGCCTTCAGGTATCACCCACCCTAGTGAGAGTCCAAGCTAGGGCCGTTCTCAGAACTCACCCTAAACGAAGTCCTGCTCAAAAGTTGTAATGACCGCCTGAGGTACCTGTCAGCCTTGCCCGTAATGAGTCAGTGGGTGTAGCCGGGCTGACACGCTTTTGGGCATCCAATTGCTGAGAACTCCCCTTCGGTTCTGACAAACTGTACGATCACAAGCAGTGACAGCAGAGCCACAGACAAGCTCAACCAACAGAGAGCGAATGGTAAGCACCCAGCACCCGAAGGGCTCAACTGATCACATCCAAACGACTTCCTGATGGGATTGTGTACGTAACTGGTTTACTGTTGTTAATAGTGGTTGAACTTCTATGCAAGTCCCCTTGTTGGGGGAGATGGAATGAATGAAAGCATAAGGTGAAATAAAACCTAAAATAAATCAAAAAGGTTAAACGGGAATCAAACCAAATGAATTGTGTTTCTTATTCAATTGTAAACATCAATTAGTTATGCAACAATAACCTAATTGGATGTTAATGTATTGTGATCAAACTGATTTAGTCTGTGAAGTTGATTCCTGCTTTCAGGCAAGAACCTGTGTGTCCAATTATGCGTGTTGTATCACCGCAGTTGACCACCAGAGACCCAACTCAGATGTTGTTAACCTACTATGGCGGACCACTAGAGGTGCAATTTCAATGGAGTGGCACTGCTATGGCTTGCCACTAGAAGCGCAATTTCAAAATTGAGTGGTAGTTCTATGCCTGACCACTAGAAGCGCAATTTCGAAATGGAGTGGTAGTTCTATGCCTGACCACCGGGGGCGCAATATCGAAATGGAGTTGTAGTTCTATGCCTGACCACTGGAGGCGCGATTTTGAAATGGAGTGGTAGTTCTATGCCTGACCACTGGAGGCGCAATTTCGAACTGGAGTGGTAGTTCTATGCCTGACCACCGGGGGCGCAATATCGAAATGGAGTGGTACTTCTATGCCTGACCACCGGGGGCGCAATATCGAAATGGAGTGGTAGTTCTATGCCTGACCACCGGGGGTGCAATTTCGAAATGGAGTGGTAGTTCTATGCCTGACCACTAGAGGCACGATTTCGAAATGGAATAGTAGTTCTATGCCTG